>NW_018239810.1:0-17195 GCF_001263595.1 Phalaenopsis equestris | reverse complement strand
TTTACATATCTAACACCTGATATATAATATTTATATTTATGACGTCATAAATTAATGCATTAATATTTATTTCACATGTTTCATAAAAGCTTTGAGCCATCTGTAAATAAATATGAAAGTAGACCAATAAATACATAATAATTTTGTGGTATATAAATAAATGCCGCTAATATCTATTTCTTATGGATTTATCTTTTTGGCTTGAGGATGTATTTAGTGAAGGTTTTACATAAATTTATTTTTAAATAGTTGTCATAATTTTATTTGATTATTATTTTTTATTTTTTTAATTTTTTTAATAATAATAAACTATTTTCACTATCAAAAAAAAAAAACCCACACTTAACTTATTAAAGACTTATTTTTAATTGAACTACTGTCATCAAAAAAATTTATATGATCAAGTGCGAGTCTTGATGCATTTTGAGTAAAAATCTTCTAAATTCAAAGTCGGGATCTTCTATGATTTTGATTTAAATAGATTTATATTTAAGCCTCGTGATGCTTAAAGTGATTCATGATGAGTCCAAATAAGCCCGGATCAAACACTTGATTATTGTTGAAGGCTTTTGTGCATCGATTGAAAGGCCAAATAATTTCTAAATTGGTCTACTTATAATCAAACCAAGCTGCTTAACATGAGGAATCCAATGTGCTAAAGATCATCTAATTTTAAAATTCTCAAGAGTTAAATATTGTAAGAGCAATCTTTTCTTTGAGAGAATGATTGTGGATTATTTGCTAGTATTTTGAGATTCTGATTAAATTTACAAAAAAATATTAATCTAAAAAAGTATAATATGTCATCCTTCTTTACTCGAAAGAGAAAGAAAAAAGAAGAGAGAGCCGAAAACTTAAGCATTACCGACAGAGAAAATTGTAGGTGAACACCAATAAGTCTTTGACAACCATGGCTATCAGTTGCTGCAATGTACTTTCAATTTTTTAATTTAGGAGAAGAGTTGACCATTGTACTTTCAATTTTTTAATAGATAACTTTAACTAAACCGGATCATATGATTTTTTCCCTTTCTAAGATTTTTTTCACAAAAAAGATATAATTGTTTCTTACGTTTCTATTTTTCTTTGTATTGAAAGTTTATATTGAGCTAAAGCTTAAGATTTCTCTATCACTTTGGCTTTTTAAGTTTATTTCACTGCGGCCGCGACTACGACTACGAGAGGGAGGGGGAGGAGAGGAGAAGCTAGGGGTTTTGGTGTCCTGGGAAGGAGGAGAGGAGGCAGGCGTGTGGTGCGCGAAGAAGGAAATAAATTAGAAGTCGTGGGATGTTTTTTTTAGGTCTATTGCATATGATTTATGTCAATTTTGCATCTGATTTTTTCGATGCTTTTACGTAAAGTTTTTGCGTAGATTTATTTGACGCAAATCCGACTCAAATACTACCGCAACAACAATGTTAATTTCGCCATCTTTCACATCCAATATTCGAACTCTAATCCGACACAAATAGCATAAAATTTTGTTCTCCGCATAGCAGTCACAAAATTTGACCAAATGTATGCATCGACAATTTCCGATGCTAATTCAAGCCTCTCCTGTAGTGAGGTTTGTCATAGATCTCTTATTGTACCTTGGTGGTTAATGCTTCAGCATGTCAAGCATGTCTTTGTTAAAGAGGAAGACAAAAAATAAATACCATCTATTATTTCAATATGATCTTATATATGGCGTTAAGATGAATTATCCAATGGTCAACACAATAGTGCTTGTTTTAGCTTCCACAATCATTAGCATAAAGCCCTATTTTCCTATCTCATGTGATTAAAATCATTATTAATGTCACAGGGCTCCTAGGAAATTATTAATGGAAAGTACATTTGTTCATATGAATTACAATGCCTTTATATTCCCTCTAATTATTTTAAACTAAATATAGGCATTCAAAAATTATTATATTAGGAGTCCCGATATAAAATTCTAAATAGGGTCTGAGAGTCTGTTTGTACACGCAACAGACCTTGATTTGAATCATGATGCCAAACTACTATCAGAACTTCTGATACAATAACTTGCTTTGCATCAAAACTCCTGATATAATAATTATTCTACCAGAAGGACCTGAAATGTTTGATGTCAATATTTATCAAAATATCACAAATGATGGAAATAAATTAATAATAAGATTCCTTAAAGCATGCGAATGAGATAAGAAGGTACAGAAATAAATGCTAAATGCAATTCGTCCGCAACGTGGACTTTAAAGTTCAATGAACGAGAACTTAGCTCACTATTAATTGTTTTTATAGGGAGCCCGAGAGATGAGCATTATATTCCTCTTAGGATGTTATTTTAGTTATATTGCATCAGATGAGTGCCCGCAAGAAGTGGAGGAGACAAACGCATAAATACACACACACGAGCAATAATTTAACATCTTAGTATTACACGAAGATACATCAAATACACGGATAAAAGAAAAGTTATGGGAGGAGACACCAAGTTTTTGTTATGTGGAAAAATCATAGGAATGGAAGAAATCATGGTATATGACATAGTTAAAATCGTCCACTATATAGTCAGGAGTGTATATAACCACTCGTCATTCGGTCGGAAAAAAATGTGATTACAAAAAATGATGATCACAACTTTATAATAGTAGCTTGGCTATAACAATCATAATTGTGCTACAAGATATATATTTGGTGGTTGCGATGACAATAGTTAATCACTAAAGTTATAGTTGATTACTATAATTGTTGTAATTAACTATAACATTTGTTGGTGGTTAAAGTTGAAGTTAGTGGCGGTCGACAATGATTGATAGTCAATGATAATTTTTTGTGATCGATGACAATATTTACTAGTTGGCAGCAAACTTTGTTGGTCGGTTGTGATCACAGGTGACCGGCGACAATCGTGAGGACTTTTTTAATAGTCAGCTCACTATTTGCTTCTCCTCCAATCTATAATTGAAGAATTGGTGTCTATTTATAGTTTTTTAGAGGAGTATTTTTTTTTTTAAATTTGACCAATATCTCAAAAAACTCAATGAGAAGATCCACTTTGATTCCTTTGATCACATATAAACTTTACAATATTTGAGTGCATCAATTACATCAAAATTGAATGATCTTAGGTTTGTGGATTCATCTCATCGAGACGATCTATTTGACGATGGGCATGCCAAATTTTAAGACCTTTTTGTCTTTAAATTGTTGTATAAAATACTTTTATTATTCGATCTTCTGATTTGAACTCATATTGTATCACTTTTAGTGTCATAGGGTTCGTCTGGCTGAAACACTCAATTTGACTATAAATTTATTAAAATCAGGGCTCGGATGACCTTAAATTTAAATTCACAATATTTCTTGCTCAAAATACATCGAGGTTCATGCCAGATGATAAAAATTTTGATACGAGTTTAGGTGTTTAGATATATAAATATATAGCAATTGAGTGTTATGCATGTAAATTTTTGTGGAAATTATTATCTTAAGATCAAAAGCAGGTGGTTTTTTTTTTAAATTATTCCAATATTAGAGTTTAAATAGTCCGCCATCGATATCTACGTATGCAGGTACAAATATTATTTTTTAATTTATTCCTTGTATAAAGTCTGCGAGAAAGACTTCAAATTTTGTTTTATGCAAATTTTATCAAAATTTATCTTTGAAGAAAACAAATTGTCTCTAGAGATTGAAGCTTGAACCAAAAAAAATTAAAGGAAGATTTACACGCATACAACTCAGTTTCTAATTTATTTACATATCTAGCTCCGGAACTTCATTATTTGCAAGTATGTCATCTTATATGGATATGGAAAATTGTTGTTGTGTGCCGAAAAATTCACGACGGTCTGGTGATTATTTAGCTTAGTAGTGTTGCACGAACATCCAACACACACACATAAACGAAAAGTGGGAGATATCATGATTTTGTTACCTAGAAAAACCCAGAAAGGGAAAAAATCTTGAAGCCCAGCCCAATCAAAGTAATCTACTATGAAATTATGAGTAAATATGTTCACACTTCTTCTGAATTAGAGAAGAAACTATTACAATGTTGATAATCATAGAAGTACAATAGTCTTAAAGGTTTAATAGTACAACAAATGTAGTTCTTAGCAATAATATTAACAGTGTGCTACAAAAACTGTATTTGATTGCTATAAAGGCACTAATTTACCATAAAAATTGTCAAAATTACCAAAATTCTCAATTTCACTAAAAACTTGACGAAAACCAATTCCAGTCATCCAATTTTCCCAATTGCACCCAAAATTCCCCAAATCCACAAAAATTGACCAAAATTCCCAAATTACCCCCAAATTCCTAAAGTTCCCAAATAACCCCCAATACATTTATCCAACTTAGAATCAAACTCCTCGAAACCTTGAATTGATTATCCCAAAAGCTTCATAGCACCTCCAAAACACTTCCTCAATCAAAAGCCCCCTCTCCCGAGCTCTCTACCATAGTTTAAAACTAGGCCTGAGTCACCCTTTGATCTAGAACATACCTAGGCCCAATCGTAGCTTGAATCAATACTTGGAGGAGGTTAGTTGACTTGAGATGAAGCTCGGGAACAAACCCAATCGAGGTCTCACCACTTGGGCAAATGTATAACTCAAAATCCCTAAATTTTTTCCTTCGTTTCAATCTTTATGAGGAAAGTTTGCATTTCATGCGTATTTAACCATATAAATAGGTTTGTCTCACCTAAATAAAGGAGTAGGAACAAACCCCATACAATTTGGTTGAGTATCAAAAGGAGGCGCAGTCAGGGATGTCACCACGAGAGTGATCATTGCACCTCCTGAATGCAATGACACATGTATCCATATTGTTGTATATGCTACTTTGCATAGTGTTCTGTTTGCATGTGGATGTCGTGTATCTCCAAAAATGTATACTTCAAGCAACTCATCACCTCGACACTTAAAGGTTCTTGATGTGAAGGCCCAGAAGAGGTTCATTACCCCCAATCTACTCTATGGCAAATGGATCTAATGAAATATACTTATTTATTAGTGATTTTGAAGCTTAGAGAGGAGAGGAGGTGGAGCTTGGGGAAAGACAAAGAGCGAAGTGCCCAAAAAGAGGGGTTTTGGGCACTTAAAATCTCAGCAGCGTGGTCACACCAGGGTGCAATGTGGTCATGCCCAAATTTAGCATTGTCACGCTGCTGGCAGGTGTGGTCACACTAGACTATGACATGGTCACGTTGTCCTCCAGTTCAACATGAAATTTTTCGTGCAACCTCCCTCCAAGTAGACAAGACCTCTATAAAAGGGAAAGCACTTGATATAACACACAACTCCAATGATAAAATGCTCTTATTAAAATAAAACAAAAGGCACACTAAAAAAGTGAATTAATTCACTAAAGAATAGATAACACTTGGCTTGCCTCCTAAGATAGTGCTTGATTTAACATCCTCAGCTAGATAAAGTTTTAGGCCTTCCCCTTACTTAGAAATCCTTGATCATTCATTTGAACTTCGAATTATCCTATGGTTTCCAATAAAGTTGTGTCCTCGATTTCCTCACAAAAATTTTGATCATGTTTCAATCACTGATGAAGGAGTCTCATTAACCTCTCACTTTCAGTATGATAATTATTAGTGGTTCCTATTGAATGGCTTAGATGGTTTCCTAAAACGTCTGATGTTTGTGGTTGGGCTTCTCCTGCTGGAAGAGTAATATATCATCAGTCAAGTTCTGTTAAAATTCATCATTTATCTATTGCGCACCCAAGTGCACATCCTCAAAGTATGTTGATTGGATTTTTACCACCCTAGTCACCCTTTCAGTTCTTTGAGTTCGATTATTCCTATAGGCATAGGGACGAGCTTTGATTTTCAGAAATCAAATGTAATTGTTTGATCATGCTCTCTCAAAGTTACCTTCCCCTCCTTAACATCAATAATGGCTTTGACAGTGGCTCAGAAAGGTCTTCCTAAAATCATATGCATACCCTTATCGGCCTTCACATCTAAGAATACAAAAGCAGCCAAGAGTGTAAATTTTTTCATTGTAATTGGTAGGCTTTCCACTATGCCTAAGGGGTGAACCACAGTTTGGTCTTCTAACTAGAGGGTCAAAACGGCAAGCTTATATCTCCTCTCCCCAGTTTTTTGAAAATGTTTAGAGGCATAACATTGAAACTAGCCCCAAGATCACAGAGTGCCTTTCCTTTAAAATCAGTTCTTATAGCGTAGAAGATGGTAAATCTACCAGGGTCCTTGTTGGGCTTTTGCAGCTTTTTAGGGCATGGAGGTAAAAGTATTTCTGATGGGTCAATATGAATGACAGAGGACACTTTTGCTAACATAGGTCTCACAGCAGTTTTAGCTTATAGTTGGTTGGCTTCCTTCTCTACTGTAGTCTCAATTCCAACCATCTTGCACTGCTCCAAATTTAGATCTTTGGGATTTACTTTAGTATTTCTTGGTAATGCTCTTAGGGGTTTATTGTTCCTTGAGCTCGTCCGTTGTCCTAATTATGTTTCCAAATTATTCATGGCTACAACTGGGCTCTATACAGTCTTCCTCATTTATAAGATTAATTCCTCGATAGGAATTCTCTTAGTTTTGGGAGCTATCCTAGAATATTGGTGGGTATTGTGGTTTTTTAGATTGGTTTCCAAGGTTTTACCAACTACCAGCATGGTTGCTCTGATTGTTCTCCCATTGTTGATTGTTGTTTTTCCAAGAGAGATTTGGTTGGTTCCTCCATCCTGAGTTGTAGGTTATGATCATTATTTCTTATGGCATTTATAGATTATAAGGCTGGGATGTTAGGATATATCACTAGTCCTTGAATTATCTAATCATTGGGTGATAGTCCGTACATCAAATTTATTCCCAAATTATCTATCTTTTAGAATTTATAGCAACTTGGCTAGCCATGATAGCTAAGATATTAGATTCATGAACATAGACTACTTTCTAGGGTGTCAAGCCATTAAAAATTATTGTTGGTCATTTCTTCTATTAATTGTTAGGTTTCATCAAAAGTTTTAGATATGAGTGATCCTCCTACTGTGACATCTATTATGGATCTCAGAGAACCTATCAGACCATTTTAAAAAGTTTGAATAATGAACCAATCAGGTAGGGCATGATGTGGGCATCTCCTAAGCAGTTCTTTGAACCTCTTCTGAGCCACATAAATGCTCCCCATTGATTTGAGTGAATGAGGTAATGTCATTCCTAAGTTTTGCAATTTTAGTTGGAGAGAAGTATTTAGCTAGAAATTTTTGGCTGAGTCATTCCAGGCCGTGATTGATCTTGGGGCAAGGGAACTAAGCCTAACCTTAGCCTTATCCCTTAAGGAAAAGGGAAAAATGCATCAGCTAACAGAATCACTAGGGACATCGTTGTGTTAGAAGGTGGCACATAGTTCAAAAAAATTGGTTAAGTGAAGGTTGGGGTCTCCAGTGACAAGTCCCCTAAACTGATTGTTTTAAACTATTGAATTATGGTAGGATGTAACTCAAAAGTGTTAGTCTTAACATTGGGATAGTGGATGCTTTTGTGAATCTCTTTAGCATAAGGGTTAGCATAGTCCCTAAGTGGTTTTATGGTGGTTGAATTAGGGTTAGCTATCTCAACAGGTGATTTAGAAGTCAAGTGTGATCTCTTAAGGCATCAAAATGTGTGATCAATCTCAGGGTGTCAAAAGGTTTGAAATCAGTTGTAGCTCCCCTAAACATAAACAGAACAAATTAACAACTACTTATGCAACAAACAACACACTGACTCAAACAAGATTAATAACAAACTAGCATGTAAATGCAGCACATAATATGTAAATTAACAATTACTTATGCAACAAACAACACACTGACTCAAATAGGATTAATAACAAACTAGCATGTAAATGCAACACATAATCTGTAAAATAAAAAAAAGAAAATAAATTAACAGCATAATTGTTTTATCTTTTTGATTTTTTTTCAACTTTTTCAATTTTTAAGCATCTACGAAGAAAACAACAATGTTATAGATGCAAGACCAGAAAGAAAAAAAAATCACAAAACAAAAATAAGAAAAAGAAAATGTTAAATATAGATCCTAAATTTTCCAACTAAAATTTTCTAATAGCAGAAACAATTATAATGCGCCAAAACTTATCGGGATGTAAGTCAGACATAAAACGCAAGTGCACATGTCAAGTAGTAACACATTTCAAGAGCATTGTGTATCAATCCTACAAGGAAAGTGTAATATTTGATTCCACATAAAATGCCCTAGTTAAATAATTAAGTTAATGTAGCTTGGCGATTATCAAAAAAATGTTTTTAAATCCTAATGTCCTAGCAAAATGAAATACATGGATGTAAAGGAAAGCATAAAACAGGAGGGAAAAATTTACGAGCTCCTTAAAGATAGATGAGGCTCATGCATCAATGATTCGGGGATCGGGTGAGTTTCCCTAAATATTTTCTTATGTGATTATTGTCAATATGGGACAAGGTACTCCTTATGCCTTTGTCTAGTCAAAAGAAGCCTAGAATTCATGAAGTTAAGGTTTTCTCAATCCCCATGGCATTCTGCATGACTTTCTGATCCCTTGGGATGATTATAGAATTCTACTAGAATATGAATATCCTCTCGGAATTCTGTTGCTAACCCTTCATTTTCACTGCGCAACAGGTTAAAGGTCGTAGTTTCACAAAACATTTTAACTTCCTAGTAGGATAGACTAGGAGGAACTAAAGATCGAAAGTTAACCAACAATATCACCCGTGAAAAGCTTAATAAAAAAATTAACCAAAAAAATATTATGGAAAACCAATGATAAATCCACTACTCCCTACATCATGAGACATGAAGAAAAGCTTAGCTTCTCATTACAAAGAAAATCATAGCAAAAAACACCACATAAAATTCCATTGCAAGCAACATAAACATGAGAAACTTACAAGAATTTGTTTCCTCTATAAAGCAAACAACTGTTCCTCTCATACAAAATCTCTCACAACTTCTAGAGTAAAGAGAAACTCTCCCTTGAAGGTTTAAACAATCCCTCAAGAGATCCCTCAAATCCTCTCCCAAACTCTCTTCTTTTAGCCTCTAATCTTTCTCTGATGTAGCCCTCCCTCTTAGAAGCCCTAAGATCTGATTTTATAGAAAGAATCACAGTTTGGGCCATCAATTTTTCTTCCTAAAGTGTTTCTCGCTCATCAGCGTGGTCACACCGTTCTTTTTTTAGGAGTAGTGTGGTCATGTTTGATTGAAGCATATTCACGCCGCCATGTTGCAACCTATGGTGTGGTCACACCATTTTTGGGTATGGCCATGCCAGCTTAGTTCAATCAATGGCGTAGTCACGCTGCTTCGAAACACTTTCTTGCTTGGTTTTCTCGTTTCATCTCATTCGTATTCAATTCCTACATCCTGCAAAACATGAAAAAACTACATTTCTCAAGCTTAAATATTTTTTTAATAATTGAAATTAAACTTTAAAATGTAGGAAAAACAATATGTAAAATGTCATATAACTGATGCGTGTCAGCGGCGGGCGGTGGTCATCAACTACTAGTGAGGGATTTTTATGTGTCCACAATATAACTTTGAAAGTCTTATATCTAAATGGGCAAGCACAATATTTAAAGAATAATATACCACCCCAATGGAAGGAAGTACTACCTTGAAATGGGTCAAATCATTCAGATGATAAAAATATTTGTGGGTCTATGAAACTAGGATTTTCCCCTTACTTTACAAGTGTAAGATAAGGTTTATTTTATTTTGGGGTATAGCATCCCACAATAGAAAGCCTTCATAACTAATTATATATTCAGAGCAATGAGCTCGAACAAAAACTCTCTGTTGATAAAATATGTTTTTCAGATTGCAAAATTGAACTTTCAAAATTGAAATTTTAGAGGTGAATGAAAGATCCGATATTATATTTTTGGAAGATTTAAGCTCAATTGGATGAAACTTACAATTCAATAATAGTGTGTCATAAAAAAGCCCAGACAAAAAGGTTTAACAGTCCAGGGAGAAGGTTTACCCAAAGGGTTGAATTTTTAGAGGTGGTTGAAAAGATTTCTAAAGAGTTGGATAAGTTTTGATTGATTGGATTTGGTTAAGGTCATTATGAGAACAAAAATGAGTTTAGTTTGAGAGTTTAAGATTGGAGGTTTGAATTTGAAACACATGCTGGAAGATTGGTTTGAAGTTGTTTGAGTTTAAAGGAATTTCTATATTGAAGGACATAGTTGGGTAGAAAGGATTTCTAGATGAAGGTGAACCCCTAATTTTGGAACTCATCTAGACTTTGTAAGGAATCCAAATATGTGGATTAACCTAGAAATTGAGAATAATGCTCCATGGCATTCCATCACCCCGATTGCATTGGTATTCTTCAACTACAAATAAGTTATAACCAGGAATCCTCCTTGAGCACCATGGGCATGGCAAGTGTAGACTTTCTTAGTTTCAAGGTAGTTATAAAGAACTTCATCGATAACTATAGATTACTTCTTACTAGGGTATTTTGTTTAGCTTTAAGGGGTAAGATTATTTGTTTTATAGGTCTCAATCCTTAGCACTAACTAGGGTACCTATTAAATTAGCATAAGCTTCCGTACTTGGACTAATCTAGGGTATGTGGGATCCTCAGTTCTTGTGTTCGATTTGGCTAACTTAGGGTTTTTGTCTGATCTGCCTAGATTTAATTTTCATTATTTATGTTGGTGGATTTTAGATTTTATTTTGGAGTTTGATATTTAGCTTATGGTTTGCTTTAGCTCTTCGATTTATCAATTTAGATGAAAAATAGTGTTCACCTAAGTTTAGAGTTTTGCAATTGAGTTTCTAGGTTGGTGTTCTTTGTTTAGTGTTGTCCTTATGTTTTGGATGTTCTGTGTTTAAAGTTTTTCAATTTTATGTCATATTAAATGTTCATGGGAAGAACCAACATGTGAGTTTTCCCCTCCTCTTTTTCCTTTTATCCATTTTTTTCATTTTTTTTATCCAATGAAAAGAAGTAAACTTGGTGTATGAAAACATAAAACTATTATATATAGAACATGAAATGAAAATTTACTGCACATGAATCACTACATATGAACCACTACATATGGAAACATTACTTAACTTTAGTTTGGATTAGCATGGGTTGCGTATGAGCTAGGGTTTTTAATTATGGTTAGCAAGGGACAACTAAGGTTAGTTAAGATTAGATAATGTCAGCTCAAATCAATTTGAATAAGGTTTGAGTTTGATTGGGTTTAAATTAGGTTAAGTTTCCATTCAGATGTGTTCAACTTGAATTCATTTTGGGTTCATTTAGGTTCAGGTTGGGTTGAATCAAATTTGGTTAAGTTTGTGCTCGGTTGGGTTTAGTTTGAGTTCAATTTAGGGTGAATCAGATTGGGTCAAGTTTGGGTTCAACCATATTGGCTTCAGTTGGGTTCAATTTGAGTTCAATTGGGTTGGGTTTAGGTTCAGGTCAGTCTAGGTCATACTTGATTTGCTTAGGTTCAGGTCAAGCTAGTTCAATTTGGGTTGGGTTTTAGGTTAAGATTAAGTTAGGTTTGGTTTAGGTTCAGGTCATGTTGGTTCAAGTTAGGTTGGGTTTAGGTTCAGGTCAGGCTAGTTCAAGATGGTTTGGGTTTTACTTCGGGTCAGGCTTGGTCAAGCTGGTTGACTTTAGGTTCGAGTCATGTTGGATCAAGTTGGGTTGGGTTTAGATTCGGGACATGTTGGGTCAAGCTAGGTTGGGTCATGCTGGGTTTAGGTCAACCTAAGTCAAACCCAAACCCAAGTATAATCCAAAATTATTTGATTTCATTAACTTAAATTTAACAAAATAAGCTAAGTAGAATAAATAAAAGAATGAAGAGGAGCCGAAGCCTACCAAAGAGGAGGACCGACTACCACAAGAGCGTTGTAGGAAGGAGATCACTGAAGGAGGGAGATCATCTGAAAAGGAGGGGAGAGGCAGAGGAAGAATGTGTCTGGAACCATCTGAATCAATGGAGAAGCAAAGACCTATTTATAAGCGATTGGGAGTGATATAAGCAGTGGCAAGAACGATTGCCTCCCATGGATCGACCCAAACAATCGTAGATTGAGGCAGAAATCAACGATCATACTTTCCCTGGCACTTGGAGCTCCCACAAAACACCAATGACAACATAGTATGTCAATTCAATGTCTGATCTGAAGAAGAGCACCACGGATCGCTAGCATGACCATGCCAGTCTCGGGCATGACCACATGCGCGGTAACTTTAAGCCATGGCCACACAAAAACCGAGTGTGACCATGCCTGTTAACTTTCAAGAGTAGCCACACCCAAATCGACATGTTCATGATGGTCCAAAGGCAAGCGCAGCATGTGCGTGGGCACACTTGGGTGGGCGCATGCATGGGAAACATGCGATCGGGCACGTGCGTGTGTGGGTGGTTACGGGCGGGTGGTCCCGACCAAAAAGACAACCTTAACCCACCCTAGTAGAGGAAAACTCAAGGATTTCAATAGCATGAACGATTTTGACTATGTTGTCTCCAAGGTGAGGTAGTCGAGGTCAAGGTGTGGGTCCCACCCCATGAAAAATGAAGTTCTTGATGAAAGCTTAAATGAACTTCGAATTGGTTCATCAGGACCTTCTCAGCTCAATTTGAACAAATTTTGGATTTTGAATTATTTTGAGTGTGAATCGAAGGGTTGACCGAAAGTGAAGTCAACAACTATGAATGTTGAAAGTTATCTTTGGGTCTTCAGTCCCGAATAAAAGTTGAATCTAACTCTTTCTCCTCCCCCTCTCATGTGGAGAGAGGGGGTCTATTTATTATCTCTTGGGGAGGGAGATTTTGATCATTCGACAAATAACTCCTATAACCAATTGTAGGATGACCCATACTGATCTCTCTTGATCATAATGAGATTTTTGATGATTTAAGAGCCTGAATGACCTTGAATTAAGGGAGCTTAGACTCGTTAGATTTCTCTCATTATGACGATCGATTTGACTATAAATATGTTAAATACGGGGTTCATTTGCCCATTCAATCAATGATTTGAAGCATCCAAATGTGTTTTAATGACACAATATGGAATTGCTTGGACTCAAATTAGACAAATTATGGAATCTTGGGATTTGTTTTATCGAAATTTTGACTATATAGTTTTTAAAATTGGAGTCCTGGATGATCATCAGGACATATTTTTCTAAAAAAAAAAATCTCTGAGATTTTTGTCAAATGATAAAATTTATTGACGACGCATCAAGTGTATTTCACCTTTTAAGAGTTAAATTGGTATTATTTTGCTCTGATATGAAAGTTTTGGTTGCTTCGAATGTATACACCAAAATTTAGGTGGGAGATCTGCAACGTATAAGAATAAAATGATACGAACCTTAATTTTTTTCCCCTCCTATTAATTATAAATAAAAAATATTATATAATCCAATTACTATTTGTTTGCTTTCTCTTCTTGAATGACATTTTCTCCCCCCTCCTATTAATTATAAAAAATCACTCTTCTATTACTATTACAAAACTATTTAATAAAAATAAAAAAGATTATATAATCCAACTTTTGCAATTATTTAAAAAATCTTGTAAGAATTGACAGCATCTCCTTGTAAATAATGAAATATATCTTCCTAAATATATGCTATAATTAATAATTAAGATAATTGTGATTGATTCTTATGCATAAAATTTTCAGGTTAAATTGTTCAGGGACATTTCATGCAGCAGAAACTGCTGTCTAAAAAGCACTTTTAAGCGGTAAGAAAATTTCTGCTTTCTTACATTGCTTTTGCAATATTTTTCTTAAGAGCTGCTTTCCACAAAAGCAAGGATAGATCTGTCATCCAAATTATATTCTAGACATGGATTAATTATTTTACAGCAATAAAAATTTAAAAATGTTTTAATAAAAAGACCTTGACTTTGTTTAGATTGAAGATAAAAAAAAAAAGAAAAAAAATGAAAATTAAATAATTCATGAGCTCATTAAGAATATGTATAAAATAGTTAAATTAAACGTAGCTTTATATTATTCAGATTTATATTTAATTGTTTATATTGAGGGAAAGTGAAGGAAATGTAATGAAATCACATTAATTAATTAATTAATTAACTAAATTTGAGACTTTTAAACTTCTTTATTTTATTTCTAACCAATAAGCTACATATTTGAGGGTCTGTTTGAGGCATCTATAGTTGGTTGAAGAAGCAGCTGTGAAGTTGAGACTGAAGAAATTATTTTTTAAGGAGATGTGGTGACTATTACAAATTTATCTTATTTTCAAAAAGTCGGACCGCAGTTTTCTGACAGTCACCATACTTTAACAGCTCAGGTTGAAAAAAAAAACAACTTTTTACCACAAAAACTTCTAAAAAACAACAAGAAAACAGTTTCACAAACAGAACTGTGGTGACGGTCTAAAATGCAAAACAGACAAAAAGCTGACCCAAACTGACCCTAAAGGCCATTAATTTATTTGTTGATTATGAATTTGAAACTATTAATTCAAGTTTTTTCAATCAAATTCCTATTTATAAAGCATATTCTTTCATCAAAATTTCATCTTCTCAATTTAAGGGAATTGAAATATTTATCTCATTGATATAGCGATGATTTAACACTTTTAAGTGTCATATCCGCTTTGATGAAATCTCCATTAACTTTTTCAAATTGATCCATCAAGCCAGTAAGGCCTAGTGCCTAGTGGACGAATAACATTTAACCTACGTTGGGACCACCATCCATGCACAAGGTGTGTGATTTTTTTTTCTTATTTTTGGCATTTGCATACATACCGCACAATTGTAATGTATTTACATATACAGGTGTAAACAAGCCGGAAACGAGTGAGCCCAGGCTCAGCTCGTGTTAGACTCGTTTATATTTCGAACTCAAAAAGTGTGTTCGCGTGTGCGCGTTCGGTTTGTTTGCTTAGCGAGTCGAACATGAGTTGTTCACGAACAAAGAGTCTTTTTGACAATTCAAATCACGTAGACATAAGATGCTAAGGGTTGGGGCAAGATTTAAAATTATTGTTTATATTAAAACATCATTTGAATCTAATTTAATAATTTTTATTCCATTTTCTTAATTAATACATTTAATTGATTATAAATAATTGTAGCTTTGTATCCTTTTATTTCTAACCAATAAGCTACATATTTGAGGGTTGCTTGAGACATCTATAGTTGGTTGAAGAAGCAGTTGTGAAGCTGCGACTGAAGAAATTATTTTTCAAGGAGATGTGGTGGCTATTACAATTTTATCTTATTTTCAAAAAGTCGGACCGCAGTTTTCTGACAGTCACAACACTTTAACAGCTCATGTTGAAAAAAAAAAATAATTTACCACAAAAATTGCTAAAAAACAACAAGAAAGTAGTTTCACAAACAGAACTGTGGTAACGGTCTAAAATGCAAAGCAGACAGAAAACTGACCCAAACTGACCCTAAAGGCCATTAATTTATTTGTTGATTATGAATTTGAAACTATTAATTCAAGTTTTTTCAATCAAATTCCTATTTATAAAGCATATTCTTTCATCAAAATTTCATCTTCTCAATTTAAGGGAATTGAAATATTTATCTCATTGATATAGCGATGATTTAACACTTTTAAGTGTCATATCCGCTTTGATGAAATCTCCATTAACTTTTTCAAATTGATCCATCAAGCCAGTAAGGCCTAGTGCCTAGTGGACGAATAACATTTAACCTACGTTGGGACCACCATCCATGCACAAGGTGTGTGATTTTTTTTTTCTTATTTTTGGCATTTGCATACATACCGCACAATTGTAATGTATTTACATATACAGGTGTAAACAAGCCGGAAACGAGTGAGCCCAGGCTCAGCTCGTGTTAGACTCGTTTATATTTCGAAATCAAAAAGTGTGTTCACGTTCGGCTTGTTTGCTTAGCGAGTCGAACATGAGTTGTTCACGAACAAAGAGTCTTTTTGACAATTCAAATCACGTAGACATAAGATGCTAAGGGTTGGGGCAAGATTTAAAATTATTGTTTATATTAAAACATCATTTGAATCTAATTTAATAATTTTTATTCCATTTTCTTAATTAATACATTTAATTGATTATAAATAATTGTAGCTTTGTATCCATTAAATTTATATATATATATATATGTATGTATGTATGTATGTATGTATGTATGCATGCATGCATGCATGCATGTATGTATAATGGATGAATAGTATTTCGAGCCGAACACGAACAAACAAATTTTAGTTCGTGTTCGGCTCGTTAACTTAGCAAATGAGCCGAACACAAGCTATTCGGGAACAACGAGATGTTTTGACAGCCCGATTTACATATCTAAAATTCAAACTTTACTTGTTACATTTATACCACCCAAATCTTTCATATCGAATAAAAAATACCATTATTTTAACTTATAAAAAGTAAAATACATATTTTCCATGCATAGATAGAGTGGTATGTATGTAAAAATTGAAGTTTAAGTGTTAGATATGTAAATACGTAAGAATTGAGCGGTATGTTTGTAAATCTTTCTTTTGTATATATATTTTAGCGAGAGATACCAGCTTTTAGTTTTTGCCGTTGAAACAACAAGTTCATCCTTCGTAATTTTTTCATTAGCGTGAGCAAGCTTTTCTCGATATTTGCAAACGAAACTCCAATTTTTATATAGATAACACTCAACTCCTATATATTTACATATCTAACTCATAAACTTCAATTTTTATATATATGTAACATTGCTTATGCCTAAACAGGTGTATTTCACTTTTAAAACGTTAAAATAATTGTATTTTTTATATGATGTTGCATATCCAAAATACGGTCATATGTATGTAGGGAAGGCTTGCACATGGGCAATATATCACAATTCATGGCTCCCAAAGGCCCATATCACCAAATCAAACTAAGCCCACCAGCTGAAGTGGTCGAGCCAAACTCACTTGTCAATGTAGTAGAGTTAAGCTAGCCTGTCGACATAAGTCTGCCCGTCAAAGTGGTCGAACCAGGGAAAATGAGCCGTTAGAAAAGACCATCATTATATGATGGCACATACGTCTATCCCTACTTATGGTGCCGCCTGACACCCATGTAATGATCTTTTCATCAAGACAACACAAACATACAAAGTATTGCACGTAATGTAATTTTATATTTCTTATCTCTCATGTATAAAAGAGAGATCAGAGAGGATCGAAGAAGGCTCTCTCTTTCTCTATCTATTGAAACTAG
>NW_018239809.1:215374-222394 GCF_001263595.1 Phalaenopsis equestris | reverse complement strand
ATCGAGTTAACTCATTTTGGAGTATTTGGCTGCGAAATCTACCATTTTGTTGATACTTAGAAGGGGGAGATACCACTTTCAGGTGCAACGACACTGTGAGGGACATGTCGTATCAGTAATATCATATTTTAGAGTCCGGGCTGTCAATCCCACAGAGAGAAAGGGAATTAGACTTAGGAAAAGTTCTAGCTTACTGATTTAAATCCTAGTTTGAATAGTTAAAAATTATTTAAGTTTAATAATCTAACTTACTTTGTCATAACAAACAACAAATTGAAATCCTACACAACTAGTCTTACTTAACATGGTTTAGATTGATGAATATCAAGTTCTTAAGATACCCTCCTATGTAATGATGTAAGTGGATTGTAGGAAATGTAAAGTTCGAATTAGAAAAGTTTAGTGACAAATAGGAGCAACACTCTTATTTATCCTCTCCTGAATAGATTAAGAAGAGTGGTTAAAATGACTTTAGTTCCTTAAATCCCTTAATTAACCCATCAAAGCATACTTCTCTAACATTTGTATCTCTCTACAAGTCATATCAACTACAACCCATAGTTCAATATGACTAACCTAGTTGATTCTACCATAGCTCTCCGGAGTCATTATGGTTCACAACACATTTTAAAATTTCACTTGGCCATAATGAAAATTAAATGAAGAAATGAAGATTAATCATCCCATTTGATAATTAAAATTAATTTAAAAGCACATTCCAGTCCTTTACATCTTGCTTAATCATCATAAGGTAAGGTAAAGAAATCTAATTAAGAAGCATGAGAAAGGCACCACACATATTCATTGAAACAAGATAAATCCACTATCCAAATGTTTTTAAATGAAATAAAATAAATACAAATAAGACTTATCTTTCTCTCCTATACATTGGCCTAAAGATGCTTAACCAAAACTCCTTCCGAACTTAAGCTGCTGATACACCAAAATAATATGTTATTTTAAGTATATATTTTATGTTTATTTTTGATGATATTACACTTTAAAGAAGGGTATTTTCATGTTTTTGTTGCAGGTATATCAATTTTATGTATTTGGAGAAAAAGTAGCAAAAAAGACGAAATTTGGAGCCAAAATAGTGAAGTTTTGAATTCTAGCACATAATGCGCTAGATTGGCACCAAATGTGTCGAAGTGGCACCAGATGCGTCGGATTGGCGCCAGATGCGCTAAAACCCAGAACAGTGCAATCTTCAGCAAAGTGGTGCAAGATGTATCAGATTGGCGCCAGATGTGCCATTTGACAAAGAGTTGGCGCAAAATGTGCTAGGAATGACTTTTTGAGAATTAAGGTGGTCCAAGATAAATTTTTTGTGAATTTTCAAAGGGACACTTGTTTTAAATACTCCTTGGAGTAATTCAATGCATCTAGATACTTTGCAAGGTTCTTTTATGAAAGGATATGTCTCATGGATCAATGGACATGTCATTTAAATTCAAAAGAGTTGACTTTTGGACAGAATTTTTGGGGTGAATTTTGAATTTGATTTGGAGGGACGCAGCCCTTGATAAAAGAGAAGGAAATCTAGGGCTTGAAGGAGAGAGGAGTTTTGGGTGTGAGGTGTGTGGCGTGAAGGAGTTTTAGAGAGAGGAGAGAGAAAGTCAAGGGCTTGGAGATTTTCTTCAAGAATTGTAAGAGGAGACGGAAGGTGAGAGATTTCTTTTTCATTACACATACAAGAGAGAATTGAGAGTGCTTGTAAAGAAAGAAAGACTTGGAGAGAACTTCTAGGAGTTTACTTGGGAAGGATTGTGAGATAAGTTGTGTCTTTTATTTCTTTTCTTTTGTTAACTTATTTTATATATGAAATCCATGTTTTATTGTATCATTCTCATGAATTCTGAGTAGTCTTCTTTGTCCTTCTCCCTACTTTGAGATATGATTTTGTGATGAATTGATTTTGTTTTATATGATTTTAAATGTCAATAATTTTTGATAATTTGAACTCCAATCTACATTTACTTTTTGATCTGGCTAATTGAAATATTAAAATATGTTGTGAAACATATGTTCCGAAAGGGCTATGATTTCTACAACATGGGGAGAATCACATTTGCTTCCATGGGAAAGTATTTCATTCATGGAGTTGGGAGTAAATAAATAGAGAAATATACTTTGTTGGATGCAGAATTCAAGATTCTAAGGTGACATTAAAAATCCTCAATTTTGTCGAGTTGATTAGAAATTGATGCTTGATTGTTAGCCCTTAGGGGAGGGAGTAGTGGGAGTTCTGAAGTGGCAATAAATATCCTCCCAGCCTAACTACGGAATTAGCGACCAAACTCTGGATTAGTCAATGTTATTTACGCACTCAGAAGAGGGTAAAAAATTGGTTTGCTCCTATTTGGCACAAAATAGTTCTTATATATATTTTTTCAAATGATTTTAATTTCTTCACAATTCATATACTCATTGTAAAGGGGAAGGATGTTTTCTTAAATTTGAGCTTTCCATTACAACATCTTAGTTTTAATTTTCCTAAATTTACTTTTGGAAGTTTAGCATTTAGATTAGTTAACTTTGTCTTACAACTGCATTTTAATTAGCATTCACTTGTTACTTAGTATTCAAACTTTGCAATTTACTTTTTGTATTTTTAAAATTATACTTTGCATTATAATCTTAAGAACTTATTCATAGGCATTTCCAACATCCATGTGGGGTCGATATCTTGGACTCCATTAGAGCCCTTTATTACTTGAGCAATACATATACTTGCATTATTTTTAAAGGGGATTTGGCAGTTTACAGATTTTTAAAAGATAAAACTCATTTAACTAAAGTTATTTTGTTGGTATTAATTTGCATATTTGCTATTTCATCTACCGTATGTATTTTGTAGTTTTAAAAAATTATTGTTAAATTGACACACTAAATCCACATGCATCAGCTGCTGCCCTTTATTACTTGAGCTTATTACTTGAGTGACACGTCTACTTGCATTTGGAACCTAGTTACTATTTGAAATTTAAAGTACACCTAATTCACTAGGAGTGGCAACTTTAAATATTTTAAAAGAGAGAACTTATTATACTGAAGTAAATTTTATTGTGATTGATCTGCATATTTCCTAGTATAGTTGTTATGTGTGTTATGGGGCACCAACAAATCATTTGAGCAAAGTTAGTAAGGAGAGAGATACTACAAAATTTTGTATTCAACAAATGAAGAAAATAAACATTGGTGCTCTTATCTATTGGAATGCCCATACTTCTTCTAGAGGTGGCACTACTTGAGGTTTAGGTTACCCAGCTTTGATTTTTACTCTATGTGATCAATCTGGAGTGGGTTATGATAGATCTGAAGAATTAATACAACCACATAAAGCTTATCAGTAAGCATGGTGTTCATACATACGAGTTGCATGCTAGATAGAAAGCTAGAGGTAAAAGTAGTGACATACCATCTACTTCAGCTTCTGGACCTTCTGCTTCCTGCACTACTTCTTTAGAGAATGTTAACGAGTAATTACTTATTCAGCAAGGTGATATTTTGACACTTAAGAATTAGATGAGGACTATGGAGGCAAGAAATTATCATAAAGATGAATACATGCAAAGGAAGGTGAATTATGAGATTGCATATAATGAGGTCATGGCCAAGTATTTGAGGGGTGATCATAATGTAGAATTCCCTACCTGCCTCTGATTTACACCTTATGAGCCTAAGGAAGAATCTGAAGAAGAAGATGAAGATGATGTGAAGGAGGATGATGAAGAGTAGTTTATTTTCACTTATTTTTTGTAGTTTGATTTTATGTTTATGTGGGTTGTTAGTTTGTGAACTTTATGTTCATATGATGTGTCTTGTAAGTAGGTGTTGAACTTTTTATATTTAGATGTAGATTGTTTGTTTTTTTTCTTTTAGTGTTATTTATTATTACATTATTTTTGTTCGTTTTTCTCTTTTTTATTTTAAAAAGAGTCGTCAGTTTGTCGATCATCATATACTTCCCCCATTTGAATAAATCTCCTTCTCGAATCATATCATTGATTCGAAGAGGAGAGGAATAAAATAAAAAGACACATATGACAAAATGACAAACAAGAGAAAAAGTAAAATGTGGAGAGTCTACGTGCGATAAACCTTGCAAGGACAGGTCAAGAATGTCTACCCAAACAAGATCGGGCAAAGGCACACTAAACCAATATCTGGGAAGGAAGTATCTATGTAGACTACTCATAACCAGAGAGCCAAGTGTATGTACCTATTATGGGGTCAAGAGCACTCCTAGAGGAACGTCTTCCTACTGGTTAATTACATCTTGGGGGATACATAAGAATACTCTCGATAAAAGGAGTTTTGCTTCATATTATTATAAACATGTGGTATAGGCAATCAAAGCAAGGTTATTCTGTGTGGGAACAGTCCCGATGCTTCAATGCTCACGCTAATCCATCGAGCAGAGAGTGAATCTCTCACATCCCAATTGGGTAGCGGCTAATCAACACACGGGGCCCACAAAATAACCTAAATTATCTTGAAGGGGATATCCTAACACGTCAAAGCACGTCTGAGCCATAAAGGCAGAGGAAAAATTGTTGTATCCCAAATGGGCAGCAACTCATTAGTATCGGATCGTCAAGGTGATATCAACGAAGTCAAGGAGTGACATGGCTGAAAGTGACCCAACAAAAAGGAAGGTAAAGTGATCCTAAAAGGTCGAGGTAATTGGGTCAGGGTACCATGGACCCTTCGTACACAACTACTAGGACCCTAAGTCTACCTGGTCGTAAAGGTAGTTGACCCAACATGTCCTGAGATCCCCGGTCAGCAATCCTTGAATTGTGTCGTCCACAAGAACCTGAGTAGTCATAAGGTTAAAGGTAGGAAACTTTATTCTATGACTATAAGCTAGAGCTCCAAGAGGTGGGACTTATACCTACCGAAGTGGCAAGGATGCCTCAGAAAAGAAGAGAAGTGGAGGTTCGGCTACAAAGCTGGAAATGCTCCAAATAAAAAAATTTATACCTCGTCTGGGTCGGGGAGCCTTCTAACACCTTAGGCACATTAGACAACCACCTATATGAAGGTATGCTGGGCTAGTTAGGTTGGAGAAGTACAGGGACTCCTCCTCGGGACATGCAAATATGAATGTAGTTATCTAAAGTGGTCCTTAAGTATTGTGGAGGCCCTATTAATATATGCAGAAAAGTAAAAGTGAAATTCTTAAATTTTGAATATTTTAATTATCTTGAATATTTTATTTAAGATTTTGTAAACCATTAGAAATTTAAGTGCTAAAGAGCCTATATTTCATCATGAAATCCTAGATAACCCACAGAAAAAAACAAAGAAAATACATGCAAGTGCAGACATGCAATATGATGCAAAAAGAAAAATAAGTCACATAAAATAATAAAAGACCAGCGCTGCTGAGTCAGCAACATACCCAAAAAAGAAAAAGAGCGGTCGTACTCTACATATACAGGTCCCCGGTTCTAATTCTATACATCAATATAAAAATGCAGAATTAAGATATGGGGCATGAGCGTCTGCTCCCAGTCCTCTCCACATGGATCCTACGCCTACATGAATCTCCTAGACTCTAAAAGTACATAGAGAAAAGAAAAAGAGTCAATCCTGCATGAAAATAAGTGTCAGCAAAAAAACTCACATGCAAATAACGTACCATGAGTCATGCCGTAAAAGTGGGGGAGCTAAATAGTATCTACAAGCAAAAGGGTTAGAATTCATCATGCTGCCCCATAGAGGTACATGTGTGTGTGCATATAAATAAACATGGCTAAAAGAGCGTCCTAACACACTACCATACATATGCAACATGCAGCCACTCCACAAGCATAATGCAAAAGAAAGATGTCTGGCTAAGGCAACTAACCCAACAAAGAACAATATTCAGGCATCAAAAAGACTATCTAACACCCTAAATCCTAGTCTAGCACATCATTTAATGAAAAGTGTGTCAACCTAGTATCTAAGTGCGGGGTAATTCTGGGTATAGTATGAATTTGACGGGGTCTCCATACAGGCCCCATCCTAAAGATCCAAAGGGTCTAAAGGGTGTCATGAAGAGTGGTGACACGAGTTAGATTTATTATATCTTTAGCACAGTCATACTTGTGTCAATCTTGATGATTTAACTTGCATTGCTCACCGAGATCAACCCGACAAGTAATGTTTGTTAAGGCATCGCAACCAACAAGGGGTCACTCTCCTAACAAGTAGGACAAGACGTCGAGGAATGGGAAAAAAAACAATCATGCAGAAAGTCCACGTTGTGACTGCTCGACCAAAGTATAGGCAATCACAACGGGTGCCAAAAAGAGCGAACACACACCATACATATGAATGCAAGGATGTGACATGCAACATGACACGCATAAACGGGATGTATCGGCAAAACAAGTTAACTATAAAGAGGAAGTACACCTGCCCTGGGACCCGGGGTGCTAGACACTGGCTACAAGTGAGTTTGCATCGTGTAAAAGGATATCTGTAAAGAGGAATTACACCCTACCTGAGAGGCACTCACTGAGCACACATGAAAACATGCAAGATGTACAACAGATATTTGAAAAGTGCACCAAAGTCTTGAAGGCAAGTATGCTGTGACAGTATTGACTCAGAAAATACGGGCATGCCGTAGTGGCAGCGGCCAAAAAGATGAGTATGCCAAGGAGGCAGTGACCCAAAGATGGGCATTTTGTGACGACAGCGGCCCGCACAAATGAGTGTGTTCCAAGGAGGCAGTGACCCGAGGATGGGCATACTGTGACGGCAGTGGCCTGACAGATGGGTATGTCGAGGAGGCAGTGACTTGGAGATGACATACCATGATAGCAGTGACCGACAGATGG
Organism: Phalaenopsis equestris; assembly: GCF_001263595.1. NCBI lineage: Eukaryota > Viridiplantae > Streptophyta > Magnoliopsida > Asparagales > Orchidaceae > Phalaenopsis > Phalaenopsis equestris. The sequence continues at coordinate 215,555 of NW_018239809.1, read as the reverse complement.
GTATGCCAAAGAGGTAGTAACCAAGAGATGGGAACATCGTAGTGGCAGTGGCTCCAACAAAAGTGTATGTCGATGGGGCAGTGACCCAGAGATGGGCATATCGTGATGGTAGCGGTCTGACAAATGGGTATGCCGAGGAGGCAGTGACCCAGCAGATGGGTATACCATAGCGGCAGGTGGC
>NW_018239809.1:207371-215072 GCF_001263595.1 Phalaenopsis equestris | reverse complement strand
CGAACCTAAGTGGTCGGTTGCCCAAGCCAGGGTGGTCGGTCAAACTAAAGTGATCAAGTGATCGTGCATATGAGATGCAATATGATCAACATGATAAAATGCATCAAATGGTACATGCACATGCAATGAAACCAAACCACTCGATGGCATGTTAAACTCGTCGTAACGACCTCACATAGGTACCTAGGGCTGACACATTTGGATATGCAGCATCGTCGCCTCCGGCTTTGGTGTGGCATTTTGATGGATTTCCCTCTCTGATTTCTCGTAGGGAAAAATCTCCACCATTCGTAGGGCGGACTAGCTACAAAGCTTTTTCTGCTCTACAAACATCGACGGTCTTATAGGACTGACTAACTACGAAGCTTTTCCCGTCCTCTAAGATCAAACTCAACTAATCACTCCAATGGAGATTAAAAGCATCAAAATCATGGGAAATTGGAATTTCAACCCGGCGAGATAAAGATATAAGGCTCACAACAAAGGGTAGACACTCAGCACTACGGAGGGTGTTTGGCCACATAGGAAAAATCCTAATCTAAAGGCTCACTCTAGGAAATCAACAATCAATCATATAGGTATGTTAACGTGTCGGCTCATGCTGGCGCACACACCCGATGTGGGCAATCGAATCCACAAGCCTAGACACCGCTAAAAACCTAGGGTCATCTAGGAGTTTAGAGGATCTCACCACCGTAACGGTTGCGAACGCATTTTCTTTGCTTGCTCCAAGTTTTCAACGTCCGGTGTCTGATATGTGCGTCAGTGTGCCTCGCAATGAGCTATGCAACGAGAAATATAGGAGATAGTGGGGCAAGAGAGAAAAGAATCATAGAGGTATGCAAAGTACATTTGGTAAATATCGTAGTATATGAAAAGATGACCAAAATGTACCTTTGAGAGGGGTTGCTCCATGTCAGCAAATAAGGGGAACCCATGAGGATGTTGGCAGGAAGGAGCACCGTCCGAGGCCTTTCCCTCGAGGTGGAAGACCCTTGAACCTCCTCAAACAGTGAGAACACTAGCTGTCTAGCAATGTCAAAGTGCTCTGGTGAAGTATCTGATCGCTGGGAGTAGGAGGGCTAGGTGGAGGAGTTAGCTCACCGACGGTGTGCACCGGGAGCAAAAGAAACACAGAAGAGAGCCCAAGATCTTACATTCTCGCTGATTTTTTCTGGCGTAAATGCAACAGCAGAAAATCACAATGCCGACGAGTAGGAAGAGATCCGACGGAGGAGAAAGAGGAGGTTCAAGGTGGCCAGCCAAAAGGGAGGATACACTGGCGAGGGAGGAGCTCCAGTGGAGGAGGACGTCACAAATCTAGTCGGATGGAGGCACGAACGGCCGACGAGGAGGAGGAACGACCAAGGGAGAGGTAGCTCTGACTGCCTCTTCATGAAACCTGATGAAAGGAAGCTGCTCGATCGGTGAGGAAGGCTGCAGCAGTTGTGCCGGTGGGTGGAGCAAGTCCGGTGAAGGTGGTCGGCGATTTCAACGGCAAGGAGGGCTTAGTTCGCGAAGGGTTTCGTTAATAGAGTGGGATTACGAACAAAATAATGGAGAAAGGGTGAGGGTCGTGTGCGATAGATAAGGACATTGTAAGATTTTTTTATTTTTTTATTTTGGTATGAGGCGTTGATAAGGGAGAGAGAGAGAGAGGTGTGTGCGACTCGAGGAGATAGGGTAGCAACACAAAATAAAATTAAAAGAGCCAAATCTGGCTGCAGGCGCATGGGTTTGAAAAAGATAATCCTTTTTTATTTTTATATTATAATAATAATAATAATTTTATATTTTTATTATCCTTCACACATTTTTTACCCGGACACGATGCTGTAATGAAATGAACATTCTTTTTAAATAAAATCGACGTTACAGAAGCACCGGTGTAGTCCATTTTGTCATCTGGGATCATCTTGGCAGCTTTTTGGTCAATTGGACACCGAACAATAATTCTTACATTTTTTTTACCTGCTCGCGAAGCCGTAGCAAATTGGACGTCCCCTAAGCTAAAAACGACATTTTGGAGGCACTCGTGCAGTCTGTTTCGTCGTCCGGGGTCATCCGCTTCCATGACGATCGGGTCAATTCGAGCCAATTTCATGGGCGACGCGACACATAATATTCATTGACATGATCAAAGTCGTTCAATTATTAGAATGTCGAACGATCTTTGCCTAATCGAAAACCAAAGTCTAGCAAAATGACCTCGTCTACGTGCCCCTCAACACGTGCCGGTGGGTCTCGAATGGATGTCTCAAGCTACGGGTGACCTATTTGCATATCAATTGGTACCTGCAAAGTTTCCGAGGTCCTCTACAGATTAGTTTTATTTAATGCATTTAATGTTTTCTTTCTACCTACATTTTTGTATTAAATGCTATACATATTAAAATTTTAAGTTTGGGGAAAGAAAAATTTTCTTAAAAAAGAAACTAAACTTTATTTATCCTCAATAAAAAATATTTTTTAAATTATTTTTAACATAACTTTTGGTATCTGAAGTAAACTTAAAGTTAATTATATTTTTTAATTTATAAATATGATTGTAGACTTAAGTAAAAATCTTTAATAATGAAGGTTACTTCTAAAAGTTAAGATATTTGATATAAGAGTATAAGATTATGTGTGTACTATTTAAAGTAAAGGAAATCGTATTTTTGAAATATTAAAAGAGTCTTAGAGTTAAATAAAAAAAAAGGATTGAGACTTTATGAAAAATTTTAAAGCATGCATTTATAAGTAAGTTATGTATGAGGTTTTTAACTTTAAGAAGAGGATATTTAAGTTCAAAATTATTAAAGACTATCCAGATATAGTAATCCTCACATGACAAAGAAAAAGAAAATAAAAAAGGGGATAAAAATGATCCTAAAAGAAAAGAAAAAGAAAAGAAAAGGAGAAAAGGAAAAGCAAAAGGAAAAATATGTGTGAGGAGAAGTTTGAGGAGATGCTTAATCAAAATTTGGTTTCACTTGAATCAACTTAAAGAAAGGGACTTAAATACTTTTCTAAACTTATATTAAAGTATTAACATCTTTACAGATGGAGTTTTCATGAAGTTCTTTTTCATATAGTTTTTCTAAGAATCTTTAATATGACGAATTATAATTATTCTTGAAATGAATAGGAAACCAAAACTCCTAGAATTAAGTATTAGATAATCTTACATTTTTAGTTTTAACCCAAGTCATTAAAAATTTTTCTAATGTCTTACTATTGTCTTTATAAAACAAAAACCAAAGAAGTTCTTCAGTGCTGCTCACTACCTTAAGTCATACTTTTTATATAGTAAAAGAGTTACTTGAGGACAGGTAACAGTTAAATTTAGGAGATTTTGATACTCCAAAAATATATTCAATTTTTTATATGTATTTAAGGCTTGTTTTTGGTGATATTGCACTTTAAAGAAAGGTATTTCATGTTTTCTTGCAGATATACTAAGTCTAGGCTTTTGGAGCATAAAGGATACAAAAAGTACAAAAGTTGGAGTCAAAAGTGGTGTTTTCCAAAAATTTATCTAGTTCCTAGGCGCGATGCCAGAACTATCGCCTATGAGCTAGATTACAAAGAAGATGGCACCGAGGTGCCAGAGGCAGTTATTTTCATAAATGCATTGAATCTTGACAAATTTTGAAGGAGTGCCCATGGAGATTCTTGAGAAATTTGTCCCTACATTATAAAATAGTGATTTGATGTCAGAAAGGGGGGTTTGGCGTGAGTCTTTAGAGAGAGTTAGTGAGTTCTAAGTTGGTGAAGAGTGTGCAAGTGTCTCTAAGAGTTGTAAGAGGAGAGGAAAAGTGAGAGATTTCTTCTTCTTTATACTTCTAAGAGAGATTTGAGTGTTATTATAAAGAGAGAAAGAGATTCAAAGGAACTTCAAGGGATTTGCTTAGGCAAGAGATTGAGTTAAGTTATTTTATATTTCTTTATTGTTTTGTAAAATTGTTTATATATATATATATATAATTCATGTTTTGTTGTATCTTCCCCATAAATTCTGAGTAGATTTCTTTGTTCTTCCCCCTACAAAGAGAAATGGTTATGTGAAGAATCAAGTTGTTGTGCAATATTTTAATTTCATATTTGTAATGATTCAAACTTCAAACTTCATTTACTTTTCGATCTAGCCAAATGAATTGTTAAAATTTGTTGTGAAACATATGATTCAAAAGGGCTATACTTTCCAAAATAAATTAAGACTTACATTCAATTTCATGAATGAGAATGTACTCCATGGGATTGAGTGCAAATAAATATAGAAATATTCATTGATGGGCATAGAATTGGAGATTTTAGAGTGATAGACTAAAATTCCCAATTTGGTCCAGGCGTTGGAAACTAAAGTAAGGAATCAAAAGTAAGATGTTAGCCCTCAGGCAAGGGGAACGTGGGAACTCTTGAGTGAGAGCCAGTATCTTTCCAGCATAATCACAAATTTAGTGACTAAACACTGAATTAGCCAATGTTCCTTGTCACCTGTAAAAAGGTTAAAGAATATAATTGCTTCTATTTGGCACAATATACTTTTCTTCGATTTGATGGTTCACTGACTATAATCTCGTTGTAAGGGGAATGTTGCTTTATTAAATTTGAACTCTTTGTCACAACACTTGGTTTAGTTTTTAGTAAATTTAGCTTTGAAGTTTAGAGATTAGTGTAGTAAACTTAGTTTCTTTAAAACTATTACACAAACTTTGACATGTTTTCTTGCTTAAATTTTTTATAGTTTAAATATTATGTTTTTACTTGATTTTCCAAACAAATTTTTACCTCCCTGGGGGGTCGATAGCGATAAGTATACTTGTGTTTTCAAACTATTGACGATTTGAAATTGAATGTACACCTTAATTCACTAAGAGTGACAACTTTAGATATTTTAAAAGAGAAAACTTATTATGCTGAAGTAAATTTTATTATGGTTGATTTGCATATTTTTGAGTATATGTGTCTTTTAATTTAAATTTGTATCTTTTAATTTAACATAATATTTATAGTTTTGAAAAGTAATAGTTTAATTTTAAAAATATGAGACCAAACCAATCTTATATAGACAATAATTTAAATAAACAAGCATAACACCGTATGTGATACATATATCCCAGCGAATAGACATATTAATTACTAATGAGGCTAGCTTAAATACACTAAATAATCTATGACATCCATTTTAGTCTGCGAACCTTTATGTTGACCGACAAATTTTTCCTATCTAATATAACAGATTAAACAGGGTTTATATTAGGTTGGATTCTAAAGTTTCCTCTAATGGGTAAGCCCTTATAGTTAATTACATCTTAGACAATCAAAATCATCTAAAAAAACTGTCGATTTAGATCATAAAATATTATCTTCAAGAATTTCAAATAGGAGGACTTTTCAAAGGTCGAACAAAGGAGTGTCAAATGGGTGAGGCGCAAATTTGGAATAATTATTATGGAATCAAAAGGGAGAAGACTATGGGATATCACGGATCCTGAGGAGAACCTCGGTGACTTCCCAAGCTATCCTATGATTTGGATTCAATTTCGAAGAAAAATTATTAGATCTTTCATTTTGCTTATTTTAGTATTTGGGGCTTACACTTGCATGACACAATCATATAAATAGCCTAAAAGATAAGAGGGTTTATGTCATAACGAATGACGAACTCAGAGCCTAAGGTGAGTTAGGGCTTAAATTGCACAACATAATTGTGTAAAGGCTTAATAATAAATTGAGGATTTATTTCGTTCCGCGCTTCCTCGTATTCTTATGGCTTCTTATTTAATCTAAGGAAAAGATTGATGTTGTAGATCCACTTGCTCTCTCGAAGTTTTTCTTATGTATATTCTTATCATGCTGCCCATGGAGTTAACTCTAAGCTCCTTGGCAAAGTATCAATCCTAATGTCTAAAGGTTCAAAATGTTTTACCAAGTGTGTTTCAGCGACAAGTTATTATTGTTCAAGCATTATATGGGGTTAAAGTTGATTAGAGCAACACTAGTTAGGATCCCTTAGCTCATGATGATCTATATTCCTTCACTTGAATTTGGATGGACATTCACTAATATTAAAGGAATCAGTCCTTCAATTTGTACGCATAGAATTTTATTAGAAGATCATCATGAACTAAGCTGATCCTCAAAGAAGATTGAACCCTATGATGAAAGAAGTATTTAAGAAAGGGATTTTAAAATGGTTAAATGCTGGAATAATATTTCCTATTTCAGACAGTGCTTGGTTGATTTCAATTCACTGCGTTCCTAAGAAAGGAGGTGTGACTATTGTGACAAATGATAATAATGAATTAATATCAACAAGACAAGTTACTGGATGATAAATCTGCATAGATTATAGAAAATTAAATTCAGCAACCAGGAAGGATCACTTTCCTTTACCATTTTTGGACCAAATGTTGGGTTAGACTGGCTGGGCACATATATTTTTTTCTTTTTAGAATTCTTTTTAGAAGGATATATCGGTTATCATCAAATACCTATTGCTCCTGAGGATTAAGAGAAAACAATGTTCACTAGTCCTTATGAAAATTTTGCTTTTCAGTGAATGCCCTTTGGAATATGTAACGGATATGTACCTATTTTAAAGATGTATGGTGTCAATTTTCAGTGATTTAATTGAAAAAAGGGATTGAAGACTTTATGAATGATTTTTCTATATTTAGAACTTCATTTGAAACATGTTTAAGTCATTTAGAGAAAGTTCTTGAATGATGTGGAAAGACAAATCTAGAGTTAAACTGGGAGAAATGTCAATTTATGGTTGCAGAAAGAATTGTATCTGAACATAAAATTTCAGAAAATGACATGAAAGCAGATCCTGCAAAAATGCAGGTTATATCTAACCTACCTCCACCTACTACATAAGAGGATCTAGGAGCTTTTAGGAAATGCTAGCTTTTATAGGCAATATATCAAAGATTTTTCAAAAATAAAAAAGCCTTTATGCCAACTTCTAGAAAAAGATACAAATTTTGATTTTAATTAAGAGAGTCTTAAATCCTTTGAAACATTGAAGGAAAAATTGATGAGTGCTCTTAAGATTATTTCATCTAATTGGGACAAACCTTTTGAACAAATGTGTGATACAAGTGATTATGCAATTGGAGATGTTTTAGGGCAAAGATAGGACAAAATTTTTAAAGTTATATACTATGCTAGTAAAACTCTTAATGATGGCCAAATTAATTACACCACTTACGAAAGAGTTATTAGCAATTGTTTATGTTTTTAATAAGTTTAGATCTTATCTAATTGGTGTTAAATGTGTTGTGCATACTGCCCACTCGGCTATTAAATATTTGAAGGATGTGAAACCAAGATTAATTAGATGGGTACTTCTGATGCAAGAATTTGATTTTGTGGTAGTTGATAGAAAAGGAGCTGATAATCAAATTGTTGATCATCTATCTAGGCTAGAACAAGAAGAAACACTTGATTTAGAAAAAGAAATTAATGAAACTTTTCTTGATGAACAATATTATGTTGTTAAAGATGGGAAATGTCTTGGTATGTTGATATTGTGCTAGTGGTATTTTATCATATAGACTGACAAGATAACAAGAAAGGAAATTCATTCACGATATAAAATTTTACTTTTGGGATTACCCATATTTGTATAAATAATGCAAAGATTTAATCATGAGAAGATGTGTGCCTTATAAAGAAATTCAAGAAATTATCCAAAAATGTCATGATTCT
>NW_018239809.1:204285-206314 GCF_001263595.1 Phalaenopsis equestris | reverse complement strand
TAATTTTAATAAACTCTTAATTAACTAATTCTACTAATAAAGTTTCTAATGTGAAATTCAATATATAAGAAAGCATCCTTCTCCTTGTCAAGAAATTTAAGAGAATGGATAAATTGAATCAGTTCAAATTGTATTGTGCCAAATAGGAGCATACTTATTCTTTACCCTTTGGACCAGGCATAAAGAAGATTCACTAATCCTATACTTTAAAAAGATACAAATTTTGATTTTAATTAAGAGAGTCATAAAGCCTTTGAAACATTGAAGGAAAAATTGATGAGTGCTCTTAAGATTATTTCATCTAATTGGGACAAACCTTTTGAACAAATGTGTGATAAGCTAATGTGTGATGCTGATGATTATGCAATTGGAGATGTTTTAGGGCAAAGATAGGACAAAATTTTTAAAGTTATATACTATGCTAGTAAAACTCTTAATGATGGCCAAATTAATTACACCACTTACGAAAGAGTTATTAGCAATTGTTTATGTTTTTAATAAGTTTAGATCTTATCTAATTGGTGTTAAATGTGTTGTGCATACTGCCCACTCGGCTATTAAATATTTGAAGGATGTGAAACCAAGATTAATTAGATGGGTACTTCTGATGCAAGAATTTGATTTTGTGGTAGTTGATAGAAAAGGAGCTGATAATCAAATTGTTGATCATCTATCTAGGCTAGAACAAGAAGAAACACTTGATTTAGAAAAAGAAATTAATGAAACTTTTCTTGATGAACAATATTATGTTGTTAAGGATGGGAAATGTCGTGGTATGTTGATATTGTGAACTATATTGCTAATATTGTAGATTATATTGCTAGTGGTATTTTATCATATAGACTGACAAGATAACAAGAAAGGAAATTCATTCACGATATAAAATTTTACTTTTGGGATTACCCATATTGGGATTACACATATTTGTATAAATAATGCAAAGATTTAATCATGAGAATATGTGTGCCTTAAAAAGAAATTCAAGAAATTATCCGAAAATGTCATGATTCAGAATTTGGAGGCCATTTTGGGAATGTTAAAATATATATATATATATATATATAAACATGTGATCGGTGTTAGAGAGTAGGTAATATTTCAAAAGGAAATGAAATGCCTCTAAATTTAAATTTGAAAGTTGAAATTTTTTATGCATGGGAATTGGATTTTATGAGAACATTTATACCTTTATTTGGAAATGTAAATATATTGATTGCAGTAGATTATGTGTCAAAATTGATTGAAGCGATCGCCTTACCTCGATGTGTGCTCGAAGTGTTTCAAAATTTTTAAGCAAAAATATTTTTACAAGATATGGAATACCGAGAATAATCATTGTTGATAGAAGATCTCATTTTAGGAATGCAAGAATTGCTATGTTGGTGGAAAAATATAAAATTATGCATAGGATTGTGACAGTTTATCATCCCCAGACTAGTGGTTTTGCAAAAGTACCTAATTATGAAATCAAAAGAATTTTGGAAAAAACTGTGAATCCTAATAAAATGGATTTGTCTACTACATTAGATATTGTATTATGGGCTTACAGGACAACATATAAGACACCTATAAGAATGTCCCCATATAGATTAATTTTTGGGAAGACTTGTCACTTACCAGTAAAATTGGAGCATAAATCTTATTGGGCTATTAAGGAGTTTAATTTCAATTTAAAAGATGCTGGTGAGAAAAGACTATTGCAATTGAATGAGCTTGAAGAAATTAGGAATGAATCTTGACAGCGACTTTATATATGCTTAAAAATACAAGAATTTGATACTGCTTCTAGAAGATTTAAATCCCCGGCAATGACGCCAAAAACTTGATAGCGGTTATAGATTTGATAAAGATGTGTATAAAATATTCAATAATTGCAAAGTTACACTTATCAACGCAAGTATACGTTTCGCTCAAGTAATACAACGCTCTAATGGAGTCCTAGATATCGATCCCACAGGGAGTAATATTAGAGGCTACGAACTAAGATTCAAAAAATAAATACTTAATCACAACAATATAGTTCAAATTG
>NW_018239809.1:203059-203746 GCF_001263595.1 Phalaenopsis equestris | reverse complement strand
AGATTGAAAGTAAATTAAGATTGAAGTGAAAAGATCATCACAACTTCTTTAACATTCTCATAACACAACCAATTCAAATCACCATTTCACAAAATCTCAAGACAAGGATAAAGATAGAGAAAACTCCTCAGAACTCATGGAGAAGATACGACAAAACTTGAAATTTATATATAAAAGCAAAGTCATATAAACTTCAATAATTAAATACAACTTATCCCTAATTCCTCCCCAAGCAAACTCCTCGAAGTTCCTCTGAATCTCTTCCTTTCTTTACAGCACACAAAATTCTCCTTTGAAGCTACAAGGAAGAAGAAATCTCTCACTTTCCTTCCACTCTTACAATCTCTCAAACAATTACTCACAATACTAACCACTCTCTACACTCTAATGGGCACCACAAACAACAAATACTTAGCGGACACCTCCTTTTTCGGCCTCTAAATTGTTTTTTTTAAGTTTTTTTAAAGTTGTAGAAGAGTTTTCAAGAGTTGCCCAAGCATCCCTTAAAAAATCATGCACATTCAATGCATCTATTGAGAGAATCGACGTGCTTGCCATTGGCGGCCTTGATGGCGCCATCAGTGGCCTTCTAGAATATTTAATTCTGGAGTCTCTGGAAAAACCCGTCGTTGGTGGTGTCGAGCCCACCGTCGGCGGCCAAGCTCAAATCTTCATATTTTGGTCTTT
>NW_018239809.1:200145-202595 GCF_001263595.1 Phalaenopsis equestris | reverse complement strand
CACTTATATTTTTTTTCATTTGGATTGCTTTCAATCCTATATATTTTTCTTTTCTTTTCAGGGATTGTTGTCAATCCTTTCTTTTTCTTTTTCAAATGAAGGTTACTTATATCTGGATAGCCTATAATAATTTTGAACTTCACTTTTCTTTCCTTAAATTTGAAACTCAAAGCATTCCTTTACCTTATAAGTATTTCATAGCTTTACATCATTGAGCCTCAATCATTTCTTCTCAAATGAATTTCTAAGGTTCTTAATATTTCAAAATATAGTTTTCCTTACTTTAAATAGTTAACTATAGTCTTATTCTCTTATACTCAATATCTTAATCTACAAAATATAGTTTCCTTACAAATATAGTTATCTGAATTAAATTCACTACAAAAAAATTATATTAATAATTTTTGAAAGTATTTAAATTGAGAGCATATAATAGTTAATTTTTTCTTCCCTCCCCCAAATTTAAATTTTTCAATATGGAATGATACAGGTGGAAAGAAAAATTCTAAATATAAATCATACCTCTGTACTTTATGTATTTTCATCTTCCTGAAATTTTTGCAGTTCCTTCTCAAAATTTTTACTTTAATTGATCTGTAATATGAGCAGCTTTCTATACATATAATGCATCAGAGAATTTGCTGGGGAATGAAATTTTGAAATAAGCATAAAACTAAACATTGTACAAACACAATATTTCACTAACACATCGCAGTACTAAATAAAAAAAATTACAAATACATCACAATGCAAAAAAAAAAATCACATCACATAACAATTTTACAAAGTACTAATCAAAGTCTATTATTCAAGTAATGGCTTCCACGAGTAACTCTAAGAGTTCAAAACTAAGTTCCATGAATTTCTTCCAAATATTTTCTCCACATTCTCAATTTTTTTGGATCTCCTCAATGTGGAAGAAATTCAAGGTAAAAATCAATTTTTTTAGGTTGGAGTGAAGCTCTTACCGAGAGATTATAAAATTTGAATACAGTAATTCAGAATAGCACTTTCTTCAGTAACTTTAGCAATCCTCATTGTCGATAATAGTTTTGTAGAAATGAAGAAGTGACAGTGTTTAGAAACGGGATTTAGAAGTGTAGCAAAGAAACTAACATACCCGTTTTCTCTAATTTCCCATTCTTCAATCTCGTCCGTCAAAACTTGGTAGATCTCATTCATCAGATTTCTTGTAGGGACGAAGTTGAAATAATGGAAGACAGGAACATTCTCGATCATATATAACTCATTAATCCGTGCAGGAGTAAAAGTTATCCATCTGCCTTGCACATAGACGACTCCCTAGTTGACTCCATGTAAATTAACATAAAACTCCTTCACCACAGGAATGACTACGACGACAGTAGTGTAGCACAACCCTTCCCATTGTTGTCGCACAATCAACTCTTCAATTAATGTCAAAGGATTGTTCAATTATTGTTCAATCCTAGATTCACAAATCCTCTTTCTTTGATTAATCTCCTCTTTATCAGCACTTTGTTGAAGATTCGTTGCGACGTGAACTAATGAACTTTCTGTGGTTGAACACTCGAAATCTAGGGTTTTCGGTGGAATTGGATGCCATAGGGATAAATTTGGTGGAGTTTCAATTCGTTTTTGGGTAATATGAATTTAAGAATTGAGTTCGGAAGTTTATAAGGAGTAAATCTTGCCTAAAACCGCCAAAAACTAACATTCCAAACTCCAGAAACTGTCATCTCGCCATTCTCGTCGTCAACGGAATCGATGGTGCCATTGGCAAGCCTTGAGAATTAATTGTTTGTACTCTCGGGAAAACCCACCGTCGGCGGCTTCGAGCCCGCTGTCGGCGCCCAAGGCAAAAATTTCACAGTTTCGCTCTAGTCCGAATGTGTTCCAATTTTCTCTATGGATCCAATTTTTATGATGATTCAAGGGTAAATACGAGTAGTAGAGTTCAATACTACCACAAACTGATGATAAATTCAAACAAAAACAGTATAATCACAATAAAAATAAAGATAACTATGGGTTGCCTCCCATAAAGCGCTTGGTTTAACGTCGTCAGCCCGACCTTTTCAAATATTATTCAGGTTGATTGACCATTAAAACCTCTTTAAAATTTGGTCTTTTACCCTCAAAATACAGCTTTAATTTGTGTCCATTTACTTTAAATCTATTCCTAGTCTTTTGATCTTCAATTTCAACAGCTCCATAAGTATAAACTCGAGTCACAGTAAAGGGTCCTAACCAACGAGACTTCAATTTCCCAGGGAATGACTTCAGTCTTGTATTGTAAAACAAAACTTCTTGTCCTAGTTCAAAGTTCTTCTAGTTAATCTTTCGATCATGCCATAACTTTAGTTTCTCCTTATAAATTATGTTGTTATCATAAGATTCATTTCTTAATTCTTCTAATTCATTCATTTGTAACAATCTCTTCTCACCAGCATCTTTCAAATTATAATTGA
>NW_018239809.1:196128-196746 GCF_001263595.1 Phalaenopsis equestris | reverse complement strand
CTTGTTTCCAATTCTTTTCCACTTCGTAATTGTATCACTTTTATCTGTTCTTTTCCTTGATCTTTAGGATTTGGTTCCATAGTACTAGGAAAAGTTCCCGATGTTTGGTTACTAAGCGCAGTAACGATATGCCCCAATTTGTTATAAATATTCTTGATAACAGTTCCTTGATTTTGTAACTGGTTTCCTTGAATTTGTAATTGATTTCATTGATTATGCAATTGTTGACCCATGTTCAGTATCAGCTCTTCCATAGACAACTTCTTTTCCTTAAATTGAGTGTTACTTTTAAATTCTGGAGGATAAGAAGGTCTATAATTAACATTTCCTTGGTTGGATGAATTTCACAATGGGTTTACTGGGTTTTTGCTCATTGTTGATTTGTAGAAGGATTGCTATTCCAATTAAAGTTAGAATGATTCTTCTAACTTGGGTTATAATAGTTTGAATAAGGATTGTTGGGTCTATTATTAAGAGCATTTAAAGTCTCATAAGAAGGTTGAACATCCACAAATTGCCCAGATGAATTCTCTTCCATCATAGTAGGTGTTGGAGAATAATTCATTCCATAATGATCTAATTTCTTTGATATTACAGCAATCTGCGAAGCTAACATAG
>NW_018239809.1:194369-194649 GCF_001263595.1 Phalaenopsis equestris | reverse complement strand
GGCTAGGCTGGGAGGATACCGGCTCTCACTTCGGAGCTCCCATGTTCCCCTCGCCTGAGGGCTAACATCTACACTTCAGCACCCAAACGATAGGACCGAATTGAAGATTTTAGTCTATCACTCTAAAATCTCTAATTATACGCCTGATAATTTTTATTTCACTATTTATTTGTACCCAACTTTCAAGGACTTTGACCTCCCTAAATCTTGGATATATTCTTCACTTTAATTGTAAAATTTAACATATTTTAACAAATCAATTGTCCAGACAGAAAGTAAA
>NW_018239809.1:189134-194143 GCF_001263595.1 Phalaenopsis equestris | reverse complement strand
AAGTAAATACAACTTATCTCTAATTCCTCCCCAAGCAAACTCCTCAAAGTTCCTCTAAATCTTTTCCTTTCTTTATAGCACACAGAATTCTCCTTCGAAGCGGTAAGGAGGAATAAATCTCTCACTTTCCTTCCACTCTTACAATCTCTCGAAGAATTCCTCACAATACTAACCATTCTCTACACTCTAATGGGCACCACAAACAAGAAAGACTCAGCGGACACCCCCTTTTTTAGCCTCCAAATTATTTCTTTTAAAGTTGTAGAAGAGTTTTCAAGTGTTGCCCAAGCATCCCTTCAAAAATTGTCTACATTCAGTGCATCTGTTGAGAGAACCGACGTGCTTGTCGTTGGTGGCCTTGATGGCGCCGTTGGTGGCCTTCTAGAAGATTTAACTCTGGACTCTCGGGAAAAACCCACCGTCGACGCGTCGAGCCCGCCGTCGGAACCCAAGATCAAATCTTCATATTTTGGTCCTTTTTGCTCCAAATTCGCTCCTTTTTTCATCGTTTTGCTCTAATGACCATAATTTAACATACCTGCAACAAAACATCAAAAATACTTTTCGTTAAAGTGCAATATCATCAAAATTAATGTAAAATAGGTATGAAAATCTCAACATATTTTCCTTTGGTCAAATCTTATGATAATACTAGATTTATAAAGAGAAAATGAAAGAATGGCATGATTAGAGATAATAAAAAAGGAATTTGAGCCTGTACAAGAAATTTTATTATACAATACAAGATTGAAATTATTTTCTGGAAAATTGAAGCAGCATATTTTTCTTTGGTCAAAGCTTATGATATTGCTAGATTTATAAGGATAAAATGAAAGAATGGCATGATCAGAAGATAATAAAAAAGGAATTTGAGCCTGTACAAGAAATTTTATTATACAATACAAGATTGAAATTATTTCCTGAAAAACTGAAGTCTAGGTGGAAAGGGCCATTCACAATTGTAAAAGTCTATCTCTATAGAGCTATTAATATTGAAGATTCCAAGACTGGAAAGATATTTAAATTGAACGGGCACATACTGAAACTGTATTTTTATGGTCGAAGACTAACTTTTAAAGAGATTTTGATGTTGGGTCACCCAGAGTAAAGATTGGGAATGTCGGGCTCGCAACATTAAACCAAGCACTTTCTGGGGAGCAACTCATATTTATCATTGTTTTTTTTTCTTATCTATTTTAGTTTAGAGTGTTATATAAGGGAAAGAAACTCATGGCTCCCTACGTGTTAATACAAAGCAAAATTACAAAAGGGGGAGGGGTGGTGGATCCCTAGTCTAAATACCCAAAAATACATTTAGTTTGGAGTGTTATATACATACATTTTTTTTGGAGAAAGAGCTACTCGTGGCTCCATTCATGTTAATTTAAAGAGGGGGATTACAAAACCACACGGTAGTGGAGCCCCATCTAACTACCAGAACACAACTGTGGGGTCCATAAACCAATTACAACTCCACACAAATAAAACTATACAGCAGGAGCCACCAAGCCCAGTAAAACCAAAATACAATTACATACAGCCCTAATTAAACATAAGTAAGATAGATAATAGAAACAGTGACAGAGGGTCCAAAGTGCAAGGAGAGCAGTAGAAATCTCTATCCAGAACTCCCACCAGTGAAGGCAAACTAACTGTTACTCTGATTAGCAATTCTTATATGGGGAAAATTGATTCTATCACCATGAAGCAACAGTTGGAGTTGGGCAGGAGGGACAATGCCCACTGTTGTGCAATTATAGCTAATGTCATATCTTGTAAGCCAATTGGCAGGTTGGTTTCCCTACCTAAAAAATAAAAGTAAAATTCACATGAATGTGAGTAGTAGGCCTCTTGATATTGTGGATCCAGTAAGAGTGATTCCAGGGATGCATATCCTCAGTGCTTAACATTCTGATGACCACAGTAGAGTCCACCTCAAACCAAATGTTAGTCCATCCAATCTTAATTGCAATGATGATTGCCCAATAGACAGCTATGTTTTCTGTTTCAATTGCATCAGTAGCTAATACTGTGGTATGAAAGTATAGGAGGCAATGTCATTAGTGATTTCTGAAAATACCTCCTACCCCAACCCTCAAATTAGAGAACCTCCCATCAGTGTTGATCTTGATAGTGTTATCCTTAGGAGGAGTCTAGAAGACTTTATAAATAAGGTTAGGAGTTTTCCTGTTTTCCAAATAGCATTTAGATATGTTTGGGAAATTTTTATATCTGATCAGCTTATGGATGTAAGACATAATGTTCCTAGTCACCTTTTCAGCATTGTAACCATTTTCCTCAAATTTGGCTCCATTCTTATTCAGCCAAACAAACCATGCTACAATGAAAGGTATAGTACCATAATTAACTTTATGCCAACTCTGCCAGCAATTAGTGATTTTATCCCAAGTGATATCAAAAGTTTCAATGTTCAGCTGATTAATAAGCAGGTTCCAAACTTTTTAGACAAAGCTTCATTCAAAAAACAGGTGAGTGATAGATTCTTCTTCTTGAAGGCACAGCGGTTTCGGCGTCCATGGCTTGCACTCCTCTAATCCGGTTTGCATCTCTTGATTTCGGTGAGATCTTCCCTTTTTCTCCATTTTTCTTTCATTTTTGTGGATCTTGTGTATTTTTTTTGTGTTTTCTATGGGGAAAATTTTTGCAGATGCTTTGAAGGGTGGCTCCCCTTCGATCGACCATTTGGCGTTTTTCCCAAATGCTTTTCACGATGCTTTAATTTCCTTGGATTTAAAATGGAGATTATAATTTTATTAAGAAAATTAGTTGGAAGAATGGAAAGTTAGCTTACTTTGTCTTGGATGAGGAAACCAACATCCTTGCATCTTCTTGTAGGCATGTGTTGGTGGGTAAATTTACTTATGGGCATCCTAATCTGGATTTGATTGGGAAGGAATTTATGGCTTTGAAACTCACCAGTTTTTGGCAAATAGGCTTCCTTGATGGGAGACATATTTTGATTCAATTATCTAATGAGGAAGACTACACACGTCTCTTTGCACGTCGTTCTCTTAGAATCACGGATGTCTCTATGAAGATTTTAAAGTGGACCTCTAATTTTGATCTGAAATCAGAACCGCCCACAATTCCTGTTTAGATCCATCTTCCGGGATTGAGGTTTCACCTTTTTAATCATGAGATTCTATTTTCTTTAGCTTCCACTTACGACAAACCTTTTAAAATGGATGACCCTACTCTAAACTTAAATTGCCCCTCTGAAGCCCGAATTTTATTTGAACGTGACATCACACTTCCTTTTTGTAATGAAATATGGATTGGTTCAGAATTTCAAGGCTATTGGAAGAAGGTTGAAATTGAGAGGCACTCCCCCTACTGCTTCCACTGTAGTATATTTGGGCATACTTCCTCACATTATTTTCATCTTCATCTTCACCTAGGAAAAATGTGGAGCCACCACCACCTAATCCTCTGATTCATTCAAATGCTGGGGCTACTCACTTGAATATGCAAAATGCTGATGTTACACCCCCTATTAATGATATTAAAAATGACGTTGAAGCCAGTATTGCTACTATAAATTCTTCTGTTTCTAATGCTAAAATAGTGATAATTGAGCAAGCGCAAAATAATAGCAGTTCTACTCGTGATATTACTAATACTGAAGTTATGGCCCATGGAAACGTTATTTCTAATGCTGAAGTCATTTCTACCGCTATCATTTCCACTCCTATAGTTGATGAACTGATTTTAAGTTTGGATGTGGTGGTTATGGAGGGGATTATTACTGGGGTAGCCTCTAATTTACTTGCCTCTTACTAGCCTCATCTTCATCTATTAAGGAGGGGCCTTCTTTTGTTTTAGGCTCTACACTTGCTAATCTTGGTAATGATTTTCTGGAAGCTAACCTTTCTGCAACTAAAATTGCTCTGGAGGAAGAATGGATGGTTCAAAAAGCCAGCAAGAAAAAAGATAAACGTAACAATGAACTCATTCATTTAGACAAAAACAATATTATATTGGATGGAAGATCTCTTTCGGATGGTGAGCAATTCTGCAACTCCTATAGGTCTAATAGAAGGGGTTGTATGAGACATAATGTTTAACATCATGTGTTGGAATATTAGGGGAGTGGCTGACCCTTCCTCCCTTAATAGACTGAAGAATTTATGTAGGGTCCATAGGATTTCTATTTTTGCTATTCTTGAACCTTTAGTTTTTGTTAACAAGGATCATATTCGCAGGAGATTTAAGCAGTATAAGTTTTTCTTCAACAAGAATAATAAGATCTGGATATTTTGGAAGCATAATATTGATCTCACTATTTATGAGGATGAGGAGCAATTTGTGTTATTTCACTTTAAGCATGATATTTTCTTGGTGTGTGGTACTTTTGTTTTTCTAGCTCTTCTCTCCCTGATAAATATGATTTTTGCATAAGCTTGAAATTATGGGAGAAACTATTCAAGATAAATGGTTTGTGGGAGGAGATTTCAACATGATTATGAAATGTACTGAAAGAAGAGTTGGGCGTCCGTGCAATACTTCGCTCATAAATTGTTTTTGTGATAAGATTAATGAAGCAGGTTTATTTGACTTGGGTTTCATGGGCCCTCCCTTTACTTGGCGTCGGAGAGTCCTTGCCCAAAGGTTGGATCGTTATTTTGTACATCTTCATTTCCTTAATCATTTTTCAGGTTTCAAAAGTTCAACATTTGAGTCATGTGGTTTCAGATCATAATCCTATTCTCCTCTCTCTTGCTTTCACCTCTAAACCAACTACTTATCATTTTAAATTCCCTAACAAATGGACCACTCATGTTTCTTTTTTGGATCTTATTAAGCAATCATGGCAGCTTGACCCTCCTTGCCTAGCAGGAAACTCGTGGCACATTTTGTGGCAGCTCCACAAAAAGGTTGCTACCAATTTACGCATATGGAATACTTCTGTGTTTGGTAATGTTCATAAGAAGGTGCAAGAGGCATAATCTTTTGTGGAAAATCTTGAGGCACAGGTTATATGTTCCCCC
>NW_018239809.1:175923-188863 GCF_001263595.1 Phalaenopsis equestris | reverse complement strand
CTTCCGATCAATGCTACTCTTTTTGATAAGGAACATGATTATATCTCTTCTTTCTCCCTAAATGATATACCTTCCAAGCATGAAATTTTTTCTGCTTTCAAAGATATCAGTCCCAATAAAGCTCCAGGTCTGGATGGGTTGACTTCCTCTTTTTATGTTTCATGCTGGGACATTATTAAAAAGGAGATCATACTGCCATTCAAAGTTTTTTTCAAGGTGAGGATCCCGGGAAATATTTTTCCTCCTCTTTGATTGTGCTAATTCCCAAAGATTATGAGAAAACTAGATAGGATAAATTTAGGCCTATAGTGCTCACCTCGATTTTCTCTAAGGTCTTATGTAAACTTATGCTCTCCAAGCTCTAGTTTCTCTTACCTAACATCATTTCGTCTCAGCGGTCGGCTTTTGTTAAAGGCCGTGAAATCATCGATAACATTTTACTTGCCCAAGAGTTAATTGAAGATCTTGATAAGAAGTGTCAGGGTGGTAATATGATTCTTAAGTTGGATATTAAAAAGGCCTTTGATACGATTAGTTGGGATTTTATTTTTAATATCTTTATAGCTCGCTTTCAGTAAAATTTCATTCATCTTATCCAAACATGGCTTCACAATAATCACTATAGTGTTTTAGTCAATGACAATTCCTATGGTTTCTTCTCGGCTCAAAGAGGGATCAAATAAGGTGATCCTCTATCTCCCACAATTTTTATAATTGCTTTTGATTATTTCTCTTGTCTGATTAATGACTTGCAACAAAAGAAGTTATACACTCATTTTCGTCATAGATCTACGGTTCTGGTGAGTCATCTGATGAGTCATCTGGCTTATGCTGATGATACCATTGTTTTCTCTAATGCTGGCAAAAATACCATTAAGTTGTTGATGAAAGTGCTTGATGAATTTCAATAAACTTTTGGTTTATTTTTCAATAAAGAGAAGTGTAATCTCTACTTTTTAAAGTATGTTAGTCTCCCCATTGCTAATTCGGCTATCTCTTTCACGGGTTGTCAGTCTGCTTCTCTCCCCCTCAAATATTTGGGTGTTAATCTTTTAAGGGGGAGGCGGAAGCAAACTAAATTTGATGAGGTTGTGAAAAAAATCAAGTCTAAAATTGAGGATTGGAGGAATACTTTTCTATCTACTAGTGGCCATCTTACTTTGCTTAAAAGCATTTTAGCTAGCATCCTTATGTATGCTTTGCAAATTCTTCTCATCAAGAAAAGCACTCAGGTCATCCTTGAGAAGATTTTTAATCGTTTTCTATGGTCTAGAAATCATTCTAGGAAACACTGGTCTTCATTTGATAAAGTTTGCAAGCCCACTAATGCTGGTAGTCTAGGCTTCAAAAGTCTAAATCATTTATCTGATATTAATATGTGCAAGTTGTAGTTTAAATTTCGCTCTAATGTCTCCTTATGGGCAAATTTCCTTCATCATAAATATTGTTCTCGTCACCCCCCTGCCATTGTAAAGGGGAAGGTTGGTGATTCTAAAATTTGGAAGGCCCTTATTATTGCAAGAGAGACTGCTAAGAATTTTATTTTTTGGGATGTGGGGGAGGGGAACATTTTTGTGTGGCATGATCAATGGGGTCTTTGCGTTGATGAAGTCTCTCCTGATTTGAGATTTCCTAATGACCTTATGGTTTCGGATTTGTGGATTAATGGTTTTTGGGATGTTACTAAGCTTCATATTCTTTGTGGTCATCAGGCGGCTAAAGTTTGCAAAATTCCTATAAAACAAACTAGGAAAGATTGTCCTATTTGGAAGTCCACTTGCTCTCTATCTCCCACTAAATTACTATATGATAATCTTCACCATTTTAGTGTTTGGAGGTGGGGTAAGGTTATTTGGAACAATCTCATTTCACCTTCCATCTTATTTTTATTATGGAGATTTTTTCTGAAAATGTTGCCTTTAGTTGATATTTTGAAGCTTAAAGGCTTGAAGTTGGCCTCACAATGTTGCTTATGTAAAATGGATTCCAAAACAGTGTCACGTCTTTTCTTTACTTGCTCTTTTGTGGCTGATACATGGAACACTCTGGGTAATACTTTTGGTGTCAAATGGCCACTCTCGAGCTCTATAGCTGATTTTCTTAATATATGGAAGATTGCCACTCATGTTGATAGCAAACTGGCTTGGTTTCCTCTTGTCGTTCTTTGGTTCTTATGGATGGCGAGAAATGAATCCAAATATGGTAATAATTTGGTTGCTCCTTCTCTCATTGTTTCTAATATACTTTCTCATTTTCGTAGAGCTGCTCGCGCTATAAGTTATTTTGATGGTATTTTAATGCCAAAGAAGGGTAGGATGGCCATCCTGATTAAATGGCAACCCCCTCCTTTGGGCTGGATTAAGCTCAATTTTGATGAAAGTTGGATTCCGCATAAGGCAGGTGCGGGGGGTCTTTTACGTAATCACGTTATTCACTTTTTTGTATTTTTTTGCTTCTCCTATCATTGTCTCTTGTTCTTTAGAGGCTGAATGCTGGGCCTTACTGTTAGTTGTGCAAGTTGTTGCTCGTCTTAATCTTACTAATATTATTCTTGAGACGGGCTCTAAAATCCTTTACGATGATTTTTTTAAGGCTTCAAGGCCTAGATGGGATCTGATTGATACATTCAACAGAGTTCATGACTATATTAAAAAATTTAAGTTAAATGTTCAACTGAACTTCATTTATAGAGAGGGTAACTCTTTAGCAAATTGGTTGGCTTGTCTAGGAAGTAATACTAATGAGATTTCCTATGGGATTTTTCCCTAATCACAACTTCAAAAACTCATTTATTGGGGTCTTCTTGATTCTCCATACATCCGCATTTATTTTTTTTTGTTGCCTCGGTTTTCCTCTTTTTGGGCTGTGGTATTTGCAAGCTTGGTTATTGAAGCTAGCATATTTGGCTTATCGAGACTTATGATGTCTCGTTATATTCTTTTCTTTTATTCGCTAGTCTGGATTGAAGGAATATTTGGGATTTTTGGTCCCTTTGTTATCTACTATATATGGCTTGGATGTGCCAATTTTTTGGCTTGTTCTCTCTGTGGGATTGTTTTTTCACACATTAACTTTGATCTATCTGAGCATTTTTGTTTGTAGTTTACTGCTTAGCTATCTCTCTTCTCTCAGGTTCGGGCATTATGAAGTTTATTTGGATGGCAATCTTATGGACTCCTTCGGCTCAGCATTATTGCACATCATCCTTCCTCTTGGCTTACAAGGGGCTTTGCTTGGTTTCTTGCGCCTGGACTTTAGATACATTGTTTTTTGTTTTTCTGGCTTTTTTTGGTATACTTCATTGTTTGGTATACATAGGTTATTTCTTTTTTGGGTTTGCATGTAATTTTGGTTTTTTGTGTTGTGTTGTAATGTGGAATAAGGATCCCCTAGGTTTTGTTTGTGTTTTGCTTTTAGTCTTTCCCTCCCTTTTCCTTGTACTTCTTTTTTATTTAACGCGTAGGGAGCCACGAGTCGCTCCTTCTCTCAATATATATTAAAAGAGCAGCTCATGGATCCTTACTTGTTAATATAAAATGTGTTTACAAAAGGAGGGAGGGAAAGTGGATCCCCATCTAAAAGCAAAAATAAATAGACTAAAGTCCTAGGGGTTCCTCTTTCCACATTACAACTCAATGCAATAAAAAAAAGAAAAACATAAAAGTATAGTATACCTAAAAATACATGTGATCCAACAAAATGTATACCAATCCAAAAAAGTATACCCAAAAATGACATGTACACCAAAACACAAATTGTCAGTGGAGGTGGAAGATAGAAAAAGAAACAGGAGCAGAAGCATTCCATGCTAGTGCAAATCACAATGGAGAGCAACAAAAAATTCCTCGCAAAGAGTAACTTCCAAACCTGCAAGTAATCCAATCTTGCCCACAAAATAGTGAGGTTGCAAGGAACATATGGGGCCTGAGCAATTATAAACAACTTCAGGTTCTTATCATTTAATGATACATCAGGAATGCAAAATAGAAGCACAGGGAGATGACAATCAGCAGTCCAATAGAGTATAAACCCCAAAAAATTTGATAGCAGAAAATGCAGGAAGTAAAGCTTAACCAAGCACTGAAATTTTGTATCAAAAAATAGAGAAGGTAGTAGTATGCATTTCCAAAAAAATTGATGCAGGATATTGAAGCAGTAAACATAATTCCAGTCCCAACAACCACAGGAAAACCTGTTAACCCCATGAATGCAGCAGTGTAACACGATGTAGATATAGAGTTCTATCCAGGCAGAAATAAAGAAAGCAGTGTTCTCCAAATATAAGGTAGAAGCCCAAATACTAAACAAAGTAGAGTGACCCAGTACAACAAAAGAACTATTCAATGAAGCCCATCCAAAAAAATTTATAAGAAAATTATGTATCAAACATTTGCAAACTATATCCAAATGTGCATTTAAGCAATAATATGGACTGTTACTCCATGCATCATAAATAAAACCATAAGATTGGACACAAAAGCCTAGCACAATAGAAATAATAGTGGATTCCACAAATATATTATATTCAAACATAAGGCACATCTAGTAAGTCACTTTTAATAAGGGCGAGTAATGAATGAGGAGGAGTATCACCAACCAGTGCACCTTGCAATCCCCTTTTAGCTAAATAATCAGCAGGGGCATTTCCCTCTCTATTAATGAAAGTGTATTGTATATTGAGCTGATGCACTTCAATAATGGACCTAATTCTTTTCAACAAAGTGATAAGTTACCAAACAGGTTTAAGCTTACTCGTGAGAATGTAAAACAATCCTTCAGAATTAGTTTCCAACACAACAAAGAAAAAATGAAGAGAGACAACTGTCTATAGAGAAACAAGCACTACACAAGTCTTAAATTCAAGAGAAGAAGTAGCAATACAAGGGTAAGAAAAAAATGCAATACATTTCCCATAAGCATCTCTAGACAGACCCACCACCCCAGCATAATCAGAAGTATAACTACCATCAATGTTCACTTTAATCCAACCTTGGGGGGGTGGAGGCCAACTAATTAAAGTTGGCCTCCAAGCTCTCCAAGAGGAAAGATAACCAGCAGCACCATTAGCTAATTTCCATGCTTTATTAAAGTTAGCCACAACTAAAGAAATGATAGTAGTTGGAGTGTGACTAGGTTCCTCATGCTTATGACTAATTCTAGCCATCCATATGAACCAAAGAAAAATAACAAGAAAATAAGATAATTTTTTTGAGAGAAATCCATTTCCTTCCAAATAGCTAAAGCATGTTTTAACCTCAAATTAGGGTGCCAATTAATGCTAAAATAGCAACCCAACATATTTCAAACCTCTCTAGCAAAGGGACAATCAAAGAACACATGATTAGATGATGAAGCCTCCTTCTTACAAATATAACAAAAGGAAGCAAGTTTCAACCCTTTCAATTTAAGAATATCATCTAAAGGGAGCAAGTTATGAAAATATCTCCACAGAAAGAAAGATATAGAAGGGAGATGTACTGATGCCATATGTAAGAGCTCCATTTCCAGTTAGTGGAAGTATGTAAATGTGAATATAGCATTTTAGTAACTGAGGTTCTACCTTGAAACTTCCATAAAAAACATCTTTTTCCTGCTCTCTAATAGGAATAGTTGCAATAGAAGGAGCCAGCTCACCAACTAAAGAAGTTAATTTAGATAAGTTCCAGTTACCATCAGTCCAACAGTCAGATACCAGCATATTAGTATCTCTTAAATAGTCCAGCAAACTAGTATGAGTAGAAAGCCCCCATTCATCATGTCAGAGGGAAATGCTACCATTTAAAACATCCCAAAACATAAATGAGAAGCCACATCCCGAGTAGAAATAACAAACTTCTAAAATTTAGAATCCCCTACCTTCCATGTAATAGTGGAGGGGTGAAAGGATTTACAATACTTTTGATGCATAAACTTGGCCCATAAAGAGTCACCCATTTTAAATTTAAACCAAAGTTTGCACATGTTGATATCTATAATCTGTTGAAGTGTTTTAAAGCCAAGCCCTCCAGAAGAAAGATACCTACTATTGTAATTTCAGTTTGTCCAGGTTTTGGAGGAGCAAGTACCTTTCCAAAGAAATTTGTTAAAAAGTAGCCTCAAGTGTTTTTTGTGTACTCTTCATGGTTTTAAGTACTTACTTAACATAGAGTGGAAAGGTAAAAAGAACACTTTTCAACAAAGTGAGTCTGCCACCATTAGACAAAAATGAATTTCTTCAATCATATATCTTGATTTTAGCTTTTTCAATCTCATCATCCATTTGTGTTTATTTTTTTCTTCCTCTGAGAATATTCACCCCTAGGTATTTAATAGGAAGTTTGTATATTTTACAACCAGTGTAAGTGGAAGCCCAGGTTTGACTATGAGATTGAACACTTTTCCCTAAATAAATGGACCATTTAGCCAGATTAAAAAGCAACTCAGATGTGCTTTGAAAGTCTCTTAAAAGAGACATAGTAGTTTTAATAGCTCTCTTGCAAGCATTGGAGAACAAGATAGCATCGTCAGCATAAGCAAGGTGACTCAACACATTCTTAGATTTATGTGAGTATTGAATGTGTGGGTGCTCAAGATGCAACTTATTAATGAGTCTAGAAAGACAATCAAAAGCAATAATGAAAATAGTGGGAGAGAGTGGATCCCCTTGTTTAATGCCCCTTTTTGCAAAAAAATAACCATGAGCTTTACCATTTACCATCACACTATAATGGTTATTAGATAACCATCTTTTAATGAGGAAGCAAAATTCCTGGTTGAAGCCTTTAGCCTGCAAAATGTTAATAATGAAATCCCTTCTAATTGTGTCAAAAGCTTTTTTGATGTCCAATTTAAATACCATGTTACCATCCCTACACTTTTTGTCCAGGTATTCAATCATTTCCTAGGCTAAGGGGATGTTATCAGTGATATCCCTGCCTTTAATGAAAGCAGATTGTTGAGGAGTGATAATAGAAGAGAGATGCGGCTGCAATCTATTCACAATAATCTTGCTCAAGACCTTAGAAATAGCAGTAGTGAGAGAAAGAGGTAAAAAATTATCCCAGGAAATCTTATCATTACCTTTAAGTATGAGTACAATCAAAGCAGAGCTAAAGTAGTTACATGGATTATCCCCAAGAAAGAAACTTTGAACAGTAAGAATTGCCTCCTTCTTAATTATATCTCAAGAATAAGTGTAGAAGGAAGAGGAGAAGCCTTCAGGGCTAGGGCCTTTGTTAAGGCAAATAGACTTGAAAGGAGCAAGTATTTCCTGTTCATCAGGAGGATTTGTTAAATGGAGGCAATTAATGTAAGTGTGATCATCAACAAAGAATGTAGGATCCACAAGAGTAACATGTATAGTGGATTGATAAAGCTCACTGAAAAAAGTAACAACACTTTCTCCAATATCTTCCATGTTAGTTAAAATTTGCCCATTCCCATTTTCACTTTTTAATATGCTATTAATGTTTCTTCGATGTTTTAATGTGGCATGAAAGTACTTTGTGTTTCTATCCCCAGCAATGGAGGATATGTCATTTGCTTTTTGTTGAAGAAAATTTTCTTCCAAATCAATAGCATCCATTAAAGAAAGTTGAGCCTGAGAAACAATTTCTATCAATTTAGGAGACCAAATAAGTTGAGCCTCCAAAGAATCAAAAATATTTTGGGCATCCAATACTTTTTTATGGACATTACCAAAAACTTGATAGATACATTTTGTGAGATGGGCGGCAGTCTTTTGTGTAATTGCCACAAAAGAAACCAAAGAGTCCCAGCACCATCATAGAGACAAACCTGTTGCACCAAATTCAAAAAAGTGTCATGAGATGTCCATACATTAAGAAATTTGAATCTAGTTATGCTCGATTTAGTAGTAAAAGCCAAAGTAAGCAAAATGGGATTATGGTTAGACGTAGCATAGCTGAATTGTTGAACCCGAACAATAGGAAAATTATTTAAAAAGGCTAAGTTGCCCAAATAATGACCCAGCCTTTAATAAAGAAAACCCCTCCTCCAAGTGTATTGGGAGCCTGAATAACCCAAGTCGTAAAGACCAACACTAGTAAGTGAGCTGGAAAACCGGTTAATAAGAGCACTATCACAACGACCACCCCCTTTTCTCGCCATTGTCTTCATAATCAAATTAAAGTCTCCCCCTACAAACTAATTCTCATTAATAATATTTTCCATGAGTTAAAGTTTTTGCCAAAGCAAAAAATTTATCCTGCAACTGAGAACTAGCATAAAGAAAAGTGTCCCACACTTGGAAATCATCAATTTTAATTTGTGTTAAAACATATTGCTCCTCATCTTCAATTATAGAAAGAGTGACATAATGCTTCCAAAAAAAGCCAAATTTTATTATTGGTTTTGCAATAGGAACGAAATCCTTTAAATTTATTCAGAATCCTATTTTTATTGACATGAACCAGCTACTCCAAAATAGCCAAAATGAGAGGTTTATGGACCATACAAAGATGTTTGAGCCTATTAAGGAAGGAAGGGTCAGCCACTACCCTAATATTCCAAACCATAATGTTAAACATCATTACGTAGGCCAACCCTTCTAGAAGATCTAGTAGGGTTGACTAACTGCTCCCCATCTGAGTAATAGATACCATCCTGTATGATATTGCTAGCATTAAAACTTGAAAGCTCATTATTTCTTTTAGTCTTTTTCCTTGAATGTTTTTGAACCTGCCATTCATTTTCTAAAGTTTTGGAAGCAAGTTGTATTGAATTATTAGTAATAACAGTGGAGCTGGAAAGAAGAAAATGCCAATTGCATATTATTTTTAGAAAGAAGAGCAGTCATAGTTGGGACATTAAGTAGAGTTATTTCAACAGGCTCAACAATAGTTTCATTCTTGTTAAGTGCATTGCAGTCTTCAGTTAAAGCTTATTGACAAAACACATCAATAAAATTATGTTGAGACTCATTTCCCAATATTTCCATATTTAAATTTATGTTTTGCAATGATGGAGAAACCACTAAATCAACTTCAGTTTCAACATTAGGTGTTATGCCTTGATGATCACTGTTAGTTTGATTTTCAGGGAGACTAGTGGGGTGTGTGGCAATAGAAGTTTTAAGTTGAGGATTCAATCTATAGCATAATAAAGATTGATGACAAAACGTAGAGCATCGAGTGCAATATGGAGAGTGGCTTTCGAGTTCAACTTGTTGCTAATAGCCCTGGTGCTCAGAACCTATCTAAATCTCATTACAAAATGGTTGAGTTAAGTCTCTTTCTACAAGAATGTGAGCTTGAAATGGTCTCATAAGTGTATAAGTAGCAGTATCCATTTTCAATGGCTTACTATAAGTTGTCACTAAAGAAAAAAGTATCTCGTGATTAAATAGAAGTAATTTAAGCCCAGGAAAACTGATCCAAATAGGAATGATGGTCAATTCAGATTTAAGATCAAAATTGACAGACCATTTAAGAAATTTCATCATTTAATTTTCTATCCTCAAGAATCTCTTCGTAAAGAGACGAGTATAGTCCTCATCATTGGCAAGCTGTATTAAGATATCTCTTCCATCTATAATACCGACCTTTCACCGGCCTTTTAGTTTAAGCATTTCAAATTCTTTCTAAATCAGATCCACCTTCAGAAAACCATACATAAATTTACCTACAGGGTCAAACAATAAGAAGAAGCAAGAATCGAAGTTTCAACTTCAGTGGTAAAAATTGCAAGTTTCTCATTCTTTTCCCCATATTCTTAATGAAAGAGTAATCCCCCTCCCACAGAAATTGAATCATGGAACCGTTGCAAAAATATACCAGATTTTGGTCTTGCCTGAGGGCCACCACCTCCCTCTAACACCGCATCAACAAATGAGCGAGGGGCATATGGCATCATAAAAAAAAAATAACAGCAAAACCAAAGAGTGAAATGATCTCACTAGACAGATCCCGCACGAAGAAACTCAAAATCACCATAAATGTCAGTGCGGAGAGAAACCCTAGCAACTGCCATTCATATATATATATATATATATATATATAGAATATATATATATGTATGTATGTATGTATGTCTGTATGTATTTTCATGGATTCTGTGTATTTGAGAAAATTAAAATTAACAAAATGATTAAAAACAACTTGATTTACCCAATTTTATGGAAAATTTAAGAATTAATTGGATTTAAAACAAAACGGTGCAAATTCTGGAACTAGTGTCTGAGGCGCCAGATTGGCACCTAAGGCACCACTTTCTAGAGAACTGGTGCCAAAAGCGTCAAAATCAGTGTTTGAGGCTTTGAGGCGATGAAAATGACTTCAAACATTTCAAAAGGCGATTTTTTATGGTTTTTGGTGGGTTCTCCTCCTAATAACTCCCAAAAACTGATTCCTAAAGTTACTTTAGAGGGGAAAAAAAGGGAAGCGTCACTATTTTGCAAATCCAATGGCTTCCCAATCTAATGATACCACGAGATATGAAATTTTGAACCAGAGGAAGTTCGTCAATCTTGATGCGCAGAAGTTATATGATCAAGTTCTTATGAAGAAGAGTCTAGTAATGGAAAGAGAATTTGTGAATCGAGGATTCAACACACCGAATACATGAGTGGAGGAGATTATTGCACAAAGATGATGGGAAGTGCTTTACTATACCACTGTCGTCGTAGTTATCCTTGTGGTGAAAGAATTTTATGCCAATCTTCATGGAATTAACTAAGGAATTGTTTACGTGCAAGGTCGGTGTGTACAATTCACTCCTTCAAGAATAAATGATATGTTTATGATTGAAAGTATACCTATTTTCCACTTTGCAAATTTTGCCCCTTCAAGAGAAAACATGAATGAACTCTATCAATTTCTTACTAATGAAGATGCAAATTGAGAAATCACAGATAATGAAAATGTAAGTTTTGCTTCATCATTGTTGAATACTACATCTAAGGCATGTCATTTCTTTATTGCATCAAAATTACTCCCCACTATGAAAATCAGTAAGGTGACGAAGGAGAGTGTTATTTTGAATCGTTGTATTCAAACTGGAAAACCTATTAGTGTTGGTGCAATAATTGTGAATCGGTTTTGGGTATGATCATCAATGGATCTACGACTAGACTTGGACATCCATCTACTATTTTCATACTGTGCTGTCAATCACAAGTGCTTTATGAAAGTTGGGAAAAGGTACTTCTTCCTTGGAAGCCTATGGATCCAGAGGTTTATTTCAACTACATGGGAATGAGAGATGAGAATGATATGAATGTATTGATGGATCAATCATCCCATAATTCATCACCTATTCAGCCTTACTTCAGTTTGAATGCACTTCTGAAGAGAATCAAGGGGAAAGAGGTACAAAACCTTATGCATTTAATTGAGAATATTTCTAAAATGTTGGATCATCTGGATTGGAGGATGAAAGAACATTTTGAGCATACGAACGTATTGAAGATAATTTGGGGAGTATGTTCAAGAAACATGCTTAGATTTAGAAAGATTCGAAGGATGAATTTCCTTATCGTCCTTTCTACAACTTGTACATGCACTAACAATACATGGGAAACATCTAAGAGGATGAGAGAAAAGAAGATGTTTGAACTTACTTTATGCACGGAATGGATATTTAGTATTGCTTAGCATTTGCTAACCCAGGATTTGAGATCGAGAGGTTGATCATCGCTAAAAATTAGGAGAGATTCTTCTACTTCATTGTAGTAGCAATTATTCCAATGATCTGTGAGTTCTATTCCAACTGGTGATTTACTGTTGATGATCACATATTCGTGAGAGGTAAGCAAGTTGAGTTTTCTAGAGAAAAGATCAATGCATTTTATTGATTGAGGAATGTATTCCATTGTGAATATGCTGCATTCAAGATGACTGACTCATCACTAGATGAAGTAATTGCCTTTCTGACTGATGGAAGAGGAGAATGGAAAATTAAGAACAATAAGAAAGTTAATTTCTCTAATTCCAAGATGAATTTTTAATAAAAGGTTTGGCATTACTTTATCTCTACTAAATTGCTTTTAACAAATCATCTGAGCGAAGTAACAAAGGAAAGAGTTATGCTAAATTTCTGCATTCAACAAATGAAGGTAGTAGATGTTAGTGCTCTTATAGTACATAATGCTCTGAGTATAGCCAGGAGTGCTACAGCTGGTTGATTGGGATATCCTGCCCTTATTTTCACTTTATGTGAACAATCAGGAGTAGAG
The DNA here is from genome assembly GCF_001263595.1 of Phalaenopsis equestris. Lineage (NCBI taxonomy): Eukaryota > Viridiplantae > Streptophyta > Magnoliopsida > Asparagales > Orchidaceae > Phalaenopsis > Phalaenopsis equestris. Next base: position 176,691 of record NW_018239809.1, on the reverse strand, counting down.
TTTCATAGAAATGAAGAAAAGCTGGAGGCCTAAAAACCAATTGGGAGACACACTGTCCAAAGATTTGAATCATTTGCTGAATCCAGGAGTGGAGGAAGTGATAGACCCTCAACTTCTGTTGTAAGGCCATCTACTTCCAACTCTGCTTCACTTGAGAACATCATAGAGCAGTTTATGATACAACAAATGGATATGGAGAATCTACAAAATAAGATTGGAGGAATTGAAGCAAGGAATGCATATAGTTATGAATATAAGCGGAGGAGATTTCAACATGATATAGCATATCAGGAGGCTATGACTAGATATCTAAAGGGTGATTAAAATGCGGAATTTCCAACTTGCCCCAGTTTTACTCCTTATGTGCCAGATCATGATAAAGAGGAAGAAGAAAAAGAAGAAGAGGAAGAAGATGATGAGGAAGAGGAAGAAGACTGCTTTTTTAGGAGTCTGTTTGTTTGTTTGTTATTTTAATTTTTTTGTTTAATTATTTTCTTCTGAAATGTTGTAGTAGGAACTTTCATTTTAATATTTTATTGTGGACTGTAATAAAAATTATAATAAAAATTTTAGATTTTTATTTTTCTGCATTTTTAGTTATTTTTAGTTTCTATTTATGTTTTTAATTCTTAGCAAATTCTTTAAATATACTGTGTTTCATTTAATGTTTTAAAGCTTATATTTTTAAGTTAGTACCGGCAGTATACTGTCGGCACTATTTTAGGGGGGTCCTGTGGAAGTTGTCGATCGCCAAATCGAAATCCCGTC
>NW_018239809.1:172295-175860 GCF_001263595.1 Phalaenopsis equestris | reverse complement strand
ATATATATATATATATATATATATTAGAAAAATATGAAATTAAACTGATCCCATATCTTTTATAGTTTAAATGAAAGAACACCAGACCTCAAGCTATGTATCTATCTCGAAAGATAATCACATTACTTGATAGTGGAGCTCAATTGAATAAGCTAAGAAATATATGACATTCATTTAGTCTGTAAAATCATTTTAGTATAAGCCGACAAGTTCCCTTATTTAATATGAAAAATTAAATAGGTTTTATATTAAGTTGGGTTCAGAAAAGCTTCCTATAAGGGCAATCCTCTATAGTTAATTACATCTTAAATAACCGAAGCCTCCTAAGAAAACTCTCAATAAAAATCAAGGGATATTATCTTCAAGAAGTTTGAAGGATAGGACTTTTCAAAGAGATTGGATAAAGAAGTGTGAAAGGGGAATGACTCAAATTTGGAACATTTCTTTTTAAAATCTAAAGGAAGAAGAACCAGGGGATGTCATGGATCCTGAGAAGAACCTCGGTGCTTTTCAAGCTACCTTATGGTTTGGTTTCAATTTCAAGAAGAAATATCTAAGTTTTTCATCCTGTCAATTTTATTAATTAGGGCTTACATTTATGCAAGACAATCTCACAAACAACCTAGAAGATGTGAGGATTTAGGTCGTGACGAACCACAACCTCAGAATCCTATAACAAATTAGGGCTTATATTATATAGCAGAGCCATACAAAGGCCTAAAAAAGTTGAGGATTTATGTTGCACTAGGCAGACAACCTCGAAATCCTATGACTTATTGTTTAATGTTATGGAATGGTTTAGCTAGTGTTGACATGTTTTGCTATTAAATATGCTCTTGCTACCCATAATGCTAGCTCCAAGCTCCTCGTTGTACCAAGTTTAATTTTTCTAATTTTTTAATTTATGATGTCAAATCAAGTGTTTCCTATGGTTATGCTTATTTAAATATTATGGGAGGGTTAATGTTGACTAGAGCGACACCAATTAGGATCCCACGGTTCTCTCGTTCCGGTATCACTATTTTTTTTATAATTTACTTAGCTTAAACGAGTTATGAAACCCACTTAAACCGGGGAGAGATATGATATTTTGTATATGCAAATATGTAAGAAGTTGACATCACTGAACGACACCAAAAACTTGATACAGGTAGATTTATAATAAATATGCAATATAACCCTAACAAAAATAATTTTTATAAAATAATTTATCTTTTAAATATCTTTTTAAACTGTCAAATCTCTTTTAATATCAACGCAAGTATAGGTATCGCTCAGGTAATAAAGGACTCTAATGGAGTCCTAGATATCGTTCCCACAGGGAAGTTGGAAAATCCTAAAGTAAATTATGAAAATTATTTTATATCAAAAATAAAAAATAAAAGTAAAGTGAAAACTTTAAAAATTGACTACTCAGGTGAATGTTAATTAAAATGCTGATGTAAGACTACAGAAATTAAATTAAAATAAATACTAAACTTTCTCTAAATACTAAACTTTCAAAGATAAAATTGAGAAATTTAAATAAAGTTTTTTTTGACAAAAAGTTCACATTTTAAGAAAGCATCATTCCCCTTTACAATGAGTCTATGGTTTGTGAAGAGATTAAAATCATTTGAAAATATATTTATAAAACCTGTTTTGAGCCAAATAGGAGCAATCCTATTCTTTACCCTCTTCCGAGTGCTGTAAAGAACAATGACTAATCTAGAGTTTGGTCCCTAATTTGGTGGTTAGGCTGGGAAAATAGCGACTGCCACTCCAGAGCTCCCACTACTCCCTTCCCTGAGGGCTAACAATCTTGCATTAGTTTTCAATCGATTGGACTAAATTGGAGATTTTAATCTGTCACCTTAAAATCTCAAATTCTGAATCCAACAAAAGTATATTTCTCTATTTATTTGCACTCAATTTCATGGATAACATACTCTCCATTGAAATCAAATGTATCAAATGTGATTCTTTCTCTATTGTAGAAATCATACCTCTTTTCAGGACAAATGTTTCTCAACATGTTTTAACATTTCAATTGGCCAGATTGAAAAGTAAATGAAGATCAGAGTTCAAATCATCAAAATTTATTAACATTTAAAATCGTAAAAGACAAAATCAAATCTTCACAAAACCATATCTCAAAATATGGAGAATGATAAAAAAGACAACTCGGAATTCATGAGAATGATACGACAAAACACGAATTTCATATATAAAAAAAGTTTGCAAAATAAAAGAAATAAAAGACAACTTATAACACAATCCTTCCCAATTAAATCCCTAGAAGTTCTCTCCAAGCCTTTCTCTTTTTACAAGCACACTAAATTCTCTCTTAGAAGTATAATGAAGAAGAAATCTCTCACCTACCATCTCCTCTTACAACCCTAGAAGAAAATCCCCTCTCCTTGCCTTTCACGCCACCACCTTCTTGCTTTTTTCATCCCCCTTCCAACTCTCTTTCAACTCTATGAAGTCTTCTTCTTTTACTTTGGGCTGCCTCCTTTTAAAAATAATTCAAAATTCCCTTCGAAATTCCCTCTAAAAGTCAACTCTTTTGAATTCAAAAAATGTGTCATTTGATCCATGAGACATATCCCTTCATAAAAGAATCTTCCAAAGTGTCTAGATGCATTGAATCACTCCAAGAGGTGTGTAGAACAAGTGTCCCCAAATCATTTAAAGTTAAATCTTAATATCCCCAAATCATGTTAAATTTATTTTTAAAACATAGTTAATTGTGAACAAATAAAATTTTAGTTTATTCCTTTTTAAAAGAAATTTTGCTTCCCCCTAAACTTATGTTTCTAAGTAGTTTTAAAAATATTTTGGTACAAAATTTAATAGGTGAAAGAAAAGAGTAAATGCATGAAAAATCAAAACTGACCTGTAGAGGATTTCTGATTATGAAACTTAGCTCTGGTATACTACTGGTACTAACTTTAAAAACATACAAACTTTACAGCATTAAATAAAACATAATCTATTCCAAAGAACTTGTTGAGAAAAGAAACATTAAAAATGAAAAACAAAACTGAAAATACTAAGAAAGCAGAAAAAGTAAAAGTTTACAATTACTATTACAGTTAAGTCCACTACATAACATGAAAGTTTTTACTATAATAGTTCTCAAATAAAAGTAAAACATAATACAATCACAAATAGCAATCAAACACAAAAATGAACTATGCTAAGCTCATAAAAATATTAGTATTCATCTCTTTCCTCATCATCATCATCATATTCTTCTTCTTCTTCCTCATCTTCATCCTGAATAGGAGCATAGAGAGTGAAGCTGGGGCAAGGAGGAAATTCCACATTAGGCTCTCCCCTAAGATGTCTCGCCATGTCATTCTCAAAATCAATATCATGTTGAACTCTACTTTGCTGATATTTATCATTATACGCATTTCTTACTCCAATCTCTCCCAACTAACCCTGAATATTGATTATGTCCATTTTTTGAATCATGAGTTGGTCCATAATATTTTCTAATGATGCAGGGTGAGAAGTAGATGCCCCTGCAGCAGATGTAGAGGGTATATCGCTTCTTCCCCCTCTAGATTCAACAAAT
>NW_018239809.1:159158-167619 GCF_001263595.1 Phalaenopsis equestris | reverse complement strand
TACAAAAGAAGTTTTCTAGCCCTCAACCAAAAGTGAGGTCAACAATATATATATATATATATTCGAATGAAGGTATTAATATTCCCATAAAATCCAATCCCCATGCGTCAAAAATTTCAATTTTCAAATTAAAACTTAGCCGCATTTCATTTCTTCTTGAAATATTACCTACTCTCTAACACCGATCACATGTTTATAAATAAATATATATATATATAAACATTTCTAAATAGAGTAAACTAATAAAATCCAAATTGTAAAATTTTATGAACAGTTCTATCATTTCCAAAATATCCTCCAAATTCAAAACCATGCATCTTTGAATAATTTCATGAATTTTTTTGTAAGGCACTCATCATCTCATTACTAGAACTTTTCATTATTTATATAAATAGGAGTCATCTAAAAAATAAGACTTTGCATCATGAATGAATTTTCTTTCCTGTTGTTTTGTTAATCCATATAATAAATAACCACTAACAATATAATCTATAATATCAACATATCAAGGTGTTTCCCATCCTTTTACAACATAAAACTGTTCACCAAGAAAAGTTTCATTAATTTCTTTTTCCATGTCAAATATTTCTTCTTGTTCTAGCTTAGATAGATGATCAGCAGTTTGATTATCAATCCCTTTCCTATTGACTATTACAAAATCAAACTCTTGCATCAAAAGTACCGATCTAATTAGTCTTGGTTTCACATCCTTCTTTTGCATTAAATATTTAATAGCCAAATGGTCAGTAAGAACAACATATTTAGCGTCAATCATATATGAACTAAACTTATCAAAAGCATACACAATGGCTAATAACTCTCTTTGATTGGTGGTGTAGTTAATTTGAGCATCATTAAGAGTCTTATTAGCATTGTATATAACTTTAAAAATCTTATCATATCTCTGCCATAATACAACTCAAATTTCATAATCAATGCCATCACACATTAATTCAAAAGGTTTCTCCCAATCACGTTAAACAATTATAGGAGCAGTGATCAATTTTTCCTTAAAAGCTTCAAATGCTTTAAGGCAATCTTGGTTAAAATCAATTTTTATATCTTTTCCCAGAAGTTGGCATAAAGGTTTAGTAAATTTAAAAAAAAATCTTTATCGCTTGTAAAATCCATCTTGTCCTAAAAAGCTCCTAGCTCCTCTTACATTAGTAGACGGAGGTAAGTTTGATATTAACTAAAATTTGGCAGGATCTAGTTCCATGCCATTTTATGAAATTTTATGCTCAAACACAATTCCTTTTACAACCATAAATTAACATTTTTCTCAGTTCAATACGAGATTTAGCTTTTCACATCATTCAAGAATTTCTCTAAATAATTTAGACATATTTCAAATGAAGTTCCAAACACTAAAAAATCAACTAAAAAGACTTCAATCCCTTTTTTAATTAAATCATTGAAAATTGACATCATACAACTTTAAAATTTTGGAGGTGCATTACATCATCCAAAGGGCATTCGATGAAAAGCAAAAGTTCCACGAGGACTAGTAAATGTTGTTTTCTCCTAATCCTTTGGAGCTATAGGTATTTGATGATAACCGGTATATTCATCTCGAAAAAAATATTTGTGCCCAGCCAACCTATCCAACATCTGGTCCAAAAAGGGTAAAGGAAAATGATCTATATACTACTTTATGCCAAATAGGAGCAATTCAATTCATTACCCTGTTCTTAGTATTATAAAGAACATTGACTAATCCAGAGTTTGGTCCCTAATTTTGTGGTTAGGCTGGGAGGATACCAGCTGCCACTCCAGAGCTTCCACTACTCCCTCCCTTAAGGGCTAACAATCTTGCATTAGTTTCCAATCAACTGAACCAAATTGGGGTTTTTAATCTGTCACCTTAAAATCTTCAATTCTGTATCCAACAAAATATATTTCCCTATTTATTTGCACCCAATCCCATGTATGACATACTCTCCCATGAAACCAAATGTGATTCTCCCTATGTTATAGAAATCATATCTCATTTAAGAACACATGTCTCTCAGCAAGTTTTAACATTTCAATTATCGAGATCGAAAAGTAAAGGAAGATCAGAGTTCAAATTATCACAAATTAATATCATTTAAAATCGTGCAAAATAAAATCTATTCTTCACAAAACCATATCTTCAAATTATGGAGAAGGGTAAAGAAGACTACTTAGAATTCATGAGAAGAATACGACAAAACACGAATTTCATATATAAAAATAATTTTACAAAACAAAAAAAATAAAAATACAACTTATCTCACAATCCTTCCTAAGCAAATCCTTAGAAGTTCTCTCCAAGCCTTTCTCTCTTTACAATCACTCCCAATTCTCTTTCAGAAGTGTAATAATGAAAAAATCTCTCACCTTCCCTCTCCTCTTACAATCCTAAAAGAAATTCTCCACTTCTCTCTCTCTATCTAACTCACGCCACTTTCTCTCTCTCCCTTACATCACACACAAAAGCTTCTTCAAACTCTATGAAGTTTTCTTTTTTTTTTGGGTTGCCTCCTTCTGGAGGAATTCGAAATTCCCTTCAAAATTCCCTCTAAAAGCCTCTTTTTAATTCAAAAGATATGTCATTTGATCCAAGATTCATATCCCTTCATAAAAGAACCTTCCAAAGTGTCTAAATGCATGGAATTACTCCAATAGGTGTGTAGAACAAGTGTCCCTTTGAAAATTTCCGCAAAATTTTTCCCGAACCGCCTTAATTTGAAAAATTCATCCCTGACGCATCATGCGTCGATCTGGCGCATCATGCACCAGCTCTCTGGATTTTGGTGCATCAGTGCATGAAGCGCCAGAATCCCAAAATTTGTTGTTTTGGCTCTGGATTTTGTTCTTTTTGCCATTTTTGCTCTAAATGCCTAGAAATGATATACCTACAAAAAAAAACACAAAAATACCCTTTTTAAAGGGCAATATCACCAAAAATAGACATAAAATAAGTACTAAAATAGTATATTATTTTGGTGTATCAGAGAGATCATGTTAGCAACCGTAGGTTACCTCTTCCGAGGGACTCCCATAAATTAAAAAAAACGTTTTAAATTTAGTGAAATTTTAAAGGATTTATGGTTACCTTTGAAACAATTTGTTTTAGTTTTTTTAAAATGTTGATTAATTTTGAAAAGTTATTTTTTTTTTATTTTGCAAGTGAAGTAAGGTACATACCCAAGTAGTTATGATATTTTGCAACAAAAGTAAAATGATAGAAAATAACATTGTAAAAGCTGTACTTATCATCTTCTCGGCCTTCCCACTGAAAGATTAGCTTTTTCAACATGTTTATAATTTTGCAAAAATTTAAATAAATTTCAAGAGTAGATGAAGGTGTATGTAACAGACTACAAACTATGACTTATTGAGTCCCGAGAGATCTTAGTGGATGATTTTAGAATAAAATATAGTAAGTTCAATTTATCCTTAAGTTTTCCTTCAAATATCAAAGAGATTCTAAAGTGTTTGGGGAATGACCCTGAACTGTTTTAAAGATACCTTAAAAAAATTGAGTTCATTTTGAACTTATCATATTGTTCTATTAATCATCCCATGTCAAATTAAAGTTACCCATTACTCGATGAACTTGACATTTTAATCGTCCCGAGGACAGGGACTTAATTAATCAGTTGATATTTCACTTAAAAGTTATGTGGGTGAATGCCTTTAAAGCAAGTTTAGTTCATTAAAGACTTTTGTACCCATCACTAAAGCTGGGCTTGTAGTGTTAATCATCAATCATATTATCCTCTAAATCTCATCAAATGAATTAAATATCAAGCCTAGATTACTACCAAGTCCTTTAATAAATCTAATGGGAGAAATATTAGCAAAGGCTAGAATTTTAATTTAGGTGATATGGATTCTGATTAAAAGAAGTCAGATCATCATTAATTGTGGACTTAATCATAAATGAAACATCATCTCCCCAGCTTAAGCCCATCACTTGGAAACCACTTGATTTTGATTAACTTCCAAATTATGATAATTTAGAAAATTTATAATTTTATTATTTTCATGGAAAGGTGGCAAATTGGTTTCTACCTTTTACCCATTATGTTTCAATCATCCAAACATATCCATTAGAATCAAAATTAATCATTTTACCTTTATATTAATCCTATATTTTGATTAAGGAACCAAAATCCAAAATGACCACTTTACCCTTGGGGCTCTTCATCTTACAACTCATGAAGCACCACTCAAATGACTTGAGAGATTTTAGGGTACCCTACCCATAAAAACAATTAAAACATCAGAGGAGAAAATGTAGTTTTTAAATTTAATTTAAAAAATTATTATTTTAGAAAATAGGATTTTCAAAAATTAATTTATTTATTCAATCAAAATAAAGTTTTTAGTTTATGAAAAAATTATTAAAGGTTTCCTTAGGTCAGAGAAACACTTAGACCATCATGATTTTTGGAATCAAATTTTTAATTTAATTTTATAACTATTTAATGAATTTTAGTTATTTAATTAAATAGAAAATGTGTTTTATTTACAAAAATTACTTTTTATATTTTTATTAGACCTCTCTGAGTCCAAAGAAGTCAGAGAAATAAATTTTTATATTTTAATGATTTTTATTTTTTTTATTATAATTATTTTAGCGAGAAAAAAATGAAAATACATTATAAGGCTTTAGAAAATTATTTTTAACTTATAAAAACTGGGAAAAAATGTTTTAATGAGTCCTAAGTGATTAGGGAACCATTAGGAACATTTTGAAATATTTTTGTATTTTTGAACTTTTTAACTATTTTTAATTATTTTTAATTCAAAATATAGGCAAAAAATCAACTATTTATCAAAATAACTTTTACTTTTCTTAAGTGCTCTTAATCACAAGGAAGTCAGAAAACCACCCTTCATAATTTTCCTAAGTGTATTTAATTTAATATAATTATTTTTGTACAAAAATACAATTTTTCTTGAAAAATCAACTTTAGTGCTTAAACTTCATCAATAATTTTTAAATTTTTACAGTGGGTTAATATGATTTATATGCGCAATGTGGAATTTATTTTGTTGATTTATTTATTAATATTTAATTTACATAAATTAGTACAAGATATACAAACTTAATTAAATACATAAATTTACAAAATTATCCAACTCTCATAATATTTTTACAAAGCTTCTCTGACCACAGAAAATTTACTAAAATTTATCCCATAATTTTCCAAGTGGTATTTCAATTTATACAATTAATTTAAGCCAAAATAGTCATCTTAGCTTGAAAATTAAGTCTAGAAGCACAAAGATGTCCTCTGACCTTAGAAAAGTCAGGGAACATAGCCTTTATCATGAGGATTAAACCTTAAAGATTTCAAGCCAAGATGAGTTTTCAAGCTATTGTGAACAATGCTTAGTCATAATGAATGGAAATACCATAGAGAGTATTTAATTAATTAAAAATCAAAGAGAAAGCAAATAATTTTTATTTTTGGTTAACATTATTCTCCTCTGTTCACTGAGCAAGAGAGTGTTTTTAATTTATTTTTATGATTTTTCTATGAAAATATATGAATTCTTAAAGATCTGGCATTTGAATAAATTAAGAAAATCCAGATTTTTTTACTTAAACACGCGGCGCAACACAATCATAGGTAGCTCCGAAGCCTCCATGCGGCGCTCCGCTATTCGACGGCGACAACCACGTAGCTGCCTCGTCAGCTCGCTTTTTGTTCCATCAGCTCGTATAGCTCCATTACGACTGTCCGTTGAATAAACGTGCGATCAGTCGACATCCGTTCATCATCCCCAAATGACCTAACACTTAAGTCGTTCACACTAAAACCTTAAGATCTCAAGCTAGACTCAACCAAATCACTTCGGGTTTGTTCCCACTCCTCCATCTACTCAAGATGAACATATCTATACATTTTATATGATATGAAATATAGTAAATACTATGGAGAATCAAATGAAGCTCGATTTAGGGTTGAGGCTCAATATCTTTATCTGAGAGGAGATGCCTCAATCAGATGGTTGTAGTTGCTTTGATTAGTGATTTGACCCTAGTGTGTGTTATTTTTTGCATGTTTTATGTCAATTTAAATCCACAGTAATAGTGTCAAGAACTTGTCCCGTCCCAAAATTACGCAGTAATTTAGATTTTCAAAAATCTGGCAAAAAATAATGACCCAATTTATATTAAGTAGTTAATGTGAAAAATCAAAATATTTATAATAAATATAAAATAGTTCACACCATAGTGGTTCAACACAAGTGCACGTATCGCTTCAAGTAATATAGGGTTTTTATTAAAAACCCTAGTATCAATCCTACGAAGCTGCGCAATAAGAAATCCTTTAGGCAAATTCTAGTATAATACTATCAAGCCTTAATTTAAAAGATGAAAATTCTTATGATAATAACATAGATCACAATATTCAAAAAAAAAAAATTAAAGTAAGAAATACAATTTAAAATGGGTTTGATAAATGCTAATAGAAAAATGTAACTAAAAGAACTAAGTTTACTAATGTCACCCTTTGATAAGACTTTTGATGCTTAATCTCTTTTACACTTATTGCATATTTTTAAAAGAGATTACACTTTAAAGGAAGGTTGTTTTTATGATTATTTTGTAAGGCTATCTGTTAGGAACACAGCGCAACTGAAATGGGGCGAAATAGAGCTAAAACAGAGCCAAACGGGCGAAATAGTGGAGTTGCGTAGTCTGCTCGCCGATGGCAAGATTTACCCACGAAGAACAAAAAATGACAAAAAAACTCACCGACGGCACCAAAAAACCTCCCCGACGGCCCCCTCGAGCCAGCCAACGGCGGCCGGGACGACTATGGACCGACTTTTGGGAGTTATGGGTCCAAATTCAACGTATTTTGATGCTTTTTGAAAGGGTCTTGTGGCAACTTTTCAAACTTCATCCCTACACTTTTAAAGAACAAATTTAGGTTAGAAAAAGAGGGATTTGTGTGAGAGGAATGTTAGGAAAAGTGTGGAGAAAGTTTAGGTTTTTAAGAATAGGAGTAGAAATGTAGATTTCTACTCTTTTGGAGAGATTGGAGAGGAGATTTTGAGAGAATTTGTAAGGAGATGTTCTAGCATTGCATCGATCAGCAAGAGACTTTGTGGGAGAGATTTTCTTCTTTTTTTTCAAAGGGAAAAAGCTAAGTATTGTGTTCTTCATTATCTTATGGTTTTGTAAACATTATCTAGTGAATTTGCTTTGATGAAATGAAGTTTCCTACCCAAGAGGGCTGTGTAATTCTCAACAAAGTAGAACCACATTCAGATTTTAAGGATGGTTAAGTTCATGGGAGTTGAATGCAAATAAATAGGGAAATATACTTTGATGGGCGTAGAATTGGAGATTTTAGGGTGACAGAATAAAATCCCCAATTTGGTCCTATTTTTTAAGTACTGAAGTGGAGATGTTTGCCCTCTGGCAAGGGGAACATGGGAGCTCCAAAGTCAGAGCCGGTATCCTCCCAGCCTAGCCACGGATTCAGTAAACAAGCATAGGATTAGTCAATGTTCTTTATGCCTGGACCAAAGGGTAAAGAATAGGATTGCTCATATTTGGCACATATCATATTTAATGCATCTCATTTTTTTACATTATCAATTCATTACATAAGAATAGTAGTTTTTAATATCTCAAAATTTTCCAAACCAATTCCCCCAAAAAGGGTTATCTTTAGAATTTATATTTGCATTTAGTTATAGTTACTATCTTTACATTTAACACTTGCATTTAGGAGTATTTACTAGATAAAACATCATTTTAATCAACATTCCAATCTAAGGACTAATTGTAGTAGATTAGAATTTGACTAAGGACCTCCTACCTTGCTTCCTTGTGGGATCGATAAATGGGACTCCACTAGAGCCCTGTATTACTTGAGTGATACGTATACTTGCGTTTGAAATTGTGACTTTACAAAATCATTATAAATATATAAATCTGGTTTCATAAATACTTGCATATTAAAAGTTGCATCAAGCTTTTGGCGTCATTGTCGGGGTTTAAATCTTCTAGTAGTGGTATCAAATTCTTGTATTTTTAAGCATATATAAAGTCGCTATCAAGTTTTTGGCGCCGTTGTCGGGGAAGCTTCGATAAGAACTTTAAGAGAATTTTAGTTAAAGTAATTAGGCTTGAACTTGGAGAATTTTAGTGTCATAAAAATTGTTTTTTGTAAATGTGTTTTTATATGAAAAAGAGTTCTGAAAAAAAAATTATTTTTATGAAAAATAAGGTGTTCGTGAAAATGTTTTGTTGTGTTGAATATATTTCATCTATTTTTTGTTTAATTGTTAATGTATTGTTTGTTTTGTTGCGTATATGAAACAAAGGATCTGCAGGACTTGTGCCTTATGATCCAGAGTTTGAAAAAAAGAAAAAAATAAAAATAGAAAGAGGACTCAAAAAATTAGAAATGGAAATGGAAAATTTTCAAAATAATAACTTGGAAAATCATCATACTTCATT
>NW_018239809.1:156369-158913 GCF_001263595.1 Phalaenopsis equestris | reverse complement strand
GCTAAAATGTGGTTATACTCATTAGCACCTGGCTCTATTAAAAATTGGGAAGAGTTAACTCAGAAATTTCTAACTAAGTATTTTCCACCTTCAAGGACTTCTAAACTTAGAAAAGATATTATCTCATTTTGTCAGTATGAAGGGGAATCAATATACAAAGACTAGAAAAGATTTAAAGAACTCCTAAGAAAGTGTTCACACCATGCTCTGCCCGATTGGTTAATCATTCAAATTTTTTATAATGGGTTAGTAGAATACCTTAGGTTTATAATTGATGTTGTCGCCGGTGGATATTAATGTCAAAATCATTTGATGAAGCATATGCATTAATTGAAGGAATGACTACAAATGAATTTCAATGGCCCTCTACAAGGGTAAATCCAAAAAAAAAGCTAGTGTTCATGATTTAGGATGTGATTATAATTTTTGCATCTCAAGTTGCCGCAGTATCAAGGAAGATGGACCACTTTGGAATGAACCAGCCTCAACTCACTCCAGTAAGTGAGGAAAGTTCATTAGGGCATATGATTGATTCTAACTTATCATATGATGCTTTAAATACCATAAACAACCCGTACTCTAACTTTTACAACCCAGGTTGGAAGAACCATCCTAATTTTAACTGGAATCATATTAATAACGGTGGAAACCAAAAATGGGAAAATAATCATGAAAATTCTAATGGAAGTCGGAATAATCAAGCGAACGCAAACTATAGACCTTCATATCCGCCAGACTCCAACAATGATCAACAATTTAAGAATAAGAAGATATTTATGGAAGAAGTTGTATTGCAAATGGGAAATGAGTTGCAAAGTCAAAATGTTGCGATTAGAAATATAGAGAATCAACTGGGACAAATTGCTAATTCACTTATGAGAACACTAAAGAGAACACTAATGAACAAGTAGAAGCTGTCCAATTAAAAAGTGGAAGAGAGATAGAGGATGTGGTTAGAAAAGAGAAAAATGTTGTGAGAGAAACAAAGGAAACTAAAAGTCCTAAAGAAAATGTTTCTAAGGATCTGGAAAAATTAATATCTCCAACTAAAATCAATTCAAAAAGACCACCACCTCAATTTCCTCAAAGACTTAGACAACATGAGTTGGATAAAAAATTTTCAAAGTTCATGGACGTGCTTAAGAAGATTACGATAAATATTCTTTTCACTAAAGCTTTGAAACAGATGCCAAGTTATGCAAAATTTATGAAGGAGATATAAAACAAGAAAAGGAAATTTGGGGATTACGAGACAATTGCACTAAGTGAGGAGTGCAGCGCTATACTTCATAAAAGTTTTCCTCAGAAACTTAAAGATCCTTGTAGCTTTACAATTCCTTGTGTAATTGGAGAAAAATTATGTGGAAAAGCTTTATGTGATTTAGGACTGAGCATTAATGTGATCCCTCTATCTATATTTAGATGTTTAGGTTTAACTAATATTTCTCCCACTACTGTAACCCTTGTGTTAGCTGATCGATCTATTATTTATCCAAAAGGAATTATAGAAGATGTGCTTGTTAAAGTGGATAAATTTATCTTTCCTATGGACTTTATTGTATTAGATATGGAGGAAGATAAAGAATGTCCCATTATTTTGGGGAGACCTTTTCTTATTACTGGATAAACTATGATAGATGTGCAAAAAGGAAAGTTAACTATGAATAATGAAACCACTTTTGATGTTTTAAAGGCTATGAAATATCCAACTGAGAGAAATGATGATGATTGTTTTTGAATGGATGAAATTGAATATCTAAGTAAAAACTATTTCCAGAAAAGTTTTGAGAGTAAGTTAGTAGATGAGATCAAAATGGGCTTTCATGATGAGTCTAAAATGTTGTTTAAAGAAGATTATGTGTATGTTCAGGAGAGGTGTGAAATGATGAACGTTACCAAAAATAGTAAACTTTTAATTACTTCTGTTGAAAAATCTCAGGACCTTAAAATGAATTTACCTCATACAATTTTAAAGCTTACATATTTGGTGAGTTCATATACACCACCAGTCTCTATATCTTCATATTCGACTCAATCACAAGATGAACATGAATTGAATGATGAAATCAGTAAAAGATCTCCTATGAAAGAGTTATTCAAAGTCACGGAATGGCATATTCCGTCGTATACAAATAAATTGAATGATATTCTGATGCTAGAGTAGATTATTAATGCAATTAACAGTTACCCCCCAAAGATTTTACTTAGTGACTCTGAGATAAATCTTAAGGAAATGAATTATGAGCAATTTAAAATTGTTAAATTGATATTTAGACGAGAATTCGAGGATTTGTTTCAAAAGAGCTTTGAGTTGAGAGATAAGGACAAGGAAGTTAAAAGATCAATGGAAGAAATTCCTGAAGAATTGGAAGATAACTTGAAACTGAAGAGTAACATAGAAGAAATTGATCTAGAATCTGAATTATCTAGAGAGAATCTGATCCAAAATTTGGGAGATCATGAAGTATCATATAAAGATCCATTTCTTATAAATTTCAAGGATGATATTAATATGTAATTCGAGAAAATTACTAGAAGAATATT
>NW_018239809.1:152519-156055 GCF_001263595.1 Phalaenopsis equestris | reverse complement strand
GTGTTTTGATTTGCTTTTTGTGTGTCATGAGGGAGATGATTCATTAAATTCTTATTATGGTTAGACTTGTATGTTCTTTTGTAGTAGTTGGATTGACGAGTCCACTACAACTCGGGTCTCACCCGGACTTGAGTTTTACAAAATACATTATGAATTTTTACTGGGATAGTTCCATCTCATATTTGTTACTTCTTTTCTCGGACTTTATTTTCATTTGATAGGAGTAGCGAACCTATTAGATGAGTAACTTGTGGATGACCTTACACTATCCTTATAACTACTAGAGGTGCTTAATTATTGTGATATTGGTGTTGGTGCTCGAGAGCCAATATATCAGAAATAATCTTATCTTTGGGATTAGAATCTATAAAATCATTTATAAGCACCCAATATATTTTTGTAGGGATTCCGTTAGAAATTGGAAGTAAGTTAGTGAGATGCGATGAGATGGAGGAAGAATTGACCTCATTAATCTTGTTTGTGTGTTTGTGTTTGTGTTTGTGTTACAATTTATAAGATTTGAAGACCATTTTTATATTCCAATGCTCATCCATGCTATGCTAATTAGAAGTTTGTTTAGTTAATTTCATTCTAGCATGTTTAGTTTAGATTTACTTTCTACTAAATATTTTCTATCCTAATAAATAATTATAGATGTTTTTGATAGAAATTTATAGTAGATAGAATTTCTAAACTATTTTTCTTCCTACTTATTATTTCTGCACTAAATGTTATACATGGTAAAAATCAAGTTTGGGGGTAGGAAGAAAAATAAAGTTTTACAGTGAATCTACTTCCTTTTAATTTAATTTTATTGCATGCATGTTTTAGGCTAAATTTGCTTTCTTATGTTGTCATTCTATCCTGATTATTCATGTATATAAATTTGATAGGATGTTGCAGTAGCTAGCAGATTTAATTACTTTTAAGAGAGACTTATTCGAAAAAATGAAGAATAAGACTAAGGACAAACTGGTGACTCCTTTAAAAATAAAAAGAGAAAAAATGAAAACACACTCCAACATCCATCTCGCAATTTTTACTTTCATGCCAGAGAGAGTGACTATTAATGAATTTCACTATGGCCGCCAACACTTAGATAAATACATTATGTTTGATTAAATTGCAGCCTCATATATTTGTCTCTTTAGCTTCCACGATATCATTGCATAATACTTTTGTGGTGATTCTCAATTTTTAAACATAAAGCCTTAGGTACCAAAGTTATGTCTTAAACTATAGCCCTACTCATCTATTTATAACTAAATCTATTACAAATAATTCTTAATTTGCTTTTCACATAGATAGAAACTTATCAATCACTGAAATTATACAACATAAGCTCGATTTTTGTTCTCCTAAATCTAAAATTTATTTAGTTAGAATGTGTTTTCCATTGTTCTAACATTTCACTTAATTCAACGTAAGTCTCGTCGATTAAAATTATGACATCAACAAAAAGAATGCACCAATTCATCTCACTTTCAATATCCTTTGTAGGTATATTTCTAATGAATATCCAAAAATATAGAATTAATGATATTCATTGACGTGATACCAATATATCTAACAACTTTATGAGCCTCCTTGCAAATTTTTCAAATAATGTTGAATACTCCATCACAACTATATTTAAACTTCATCATAACTTTTAGACACTTTTCTCAGTTGTTTTATGTGAAGGAAGGACATTAGTCAAGGGTGTTCACAAGTTGAACAATTTACTCATAGTTACAAAATTTAAAAGCATGAGATTTCTCAAGAAATCAAAAATCATTGTTGTTTAGAGCATAAGAATAGAACCTCAATCTCCTTCCAATCTCTAGTACATGAATGTCCTGAATTATTGGGTTAGGTTGCTCCAAGTAGTGATCAATCTTATTGTTAAGAAGTAAAACCTCATATTGGTTTTATTCATAAGTGAGAAAGGAAATAGCCTTAATATAATGACATCATCAAAGATAACAACAACTTGACAGTAACATATAGTTCTAATAAACTAGCCAAAAGGAGGTATGAGTTTTTTCTGGGTGTTCGCCTAAACTGGTTGATTCGAATCATTAGGATAAACACGGGTTTGAGTTCAAATGCAGGGGCTTTTATAGCAAGGTAATTAAGACTCGAGTGAATTCCCCTCGTTGAGGGGTTTACATACTCCCTAAGTGGTTTAAGATGGGTTTTCAAAGTGGGTGTCATTTCTAAGTATTAGAACATGTTTTTTTTAAAAATTTTTTTGTAAAACTAAAAATAAGAAAAATAAATCAGAAAGTAAAAAGAGAAAATGATAACAAAATTTCAAACTCGGACTTTAAGTAGTTCAACTAGAATTCTCTTAGCATAATAAATTATGGCTACTTCCCTCATAATGATGCCCAAAATTATTGTGGGTAAGTTGATTAATCACATAGGTAGATATGTTGATTAAATAATATACATATTATGAGTTTTCATGCGATCACATGAGGAAAGTTGTCAAAATAATTTAATAATGAAGTTTTAGTTTACTAAACCTTTGAATTTAATTTAAAGGTTCAATTTGCATATATGAAAGATTTTAAAATCCAAATGCAAAAAGAAGAAAACTGAACTAGATTTTATGAAATTTTTCAGGTTGAAAGATCCACACTCGTGTGACACTAGTCTAGTGATTTTTTTAATGTTTTCCTATGAAATTCATAATATTTTTTACAACCAGGGACATGTATTCCTTAACTTACATCTATTTAATAAGAAGAGTTGGAAAATATATTACGGTTAAGGGGACTTAACCAAACAGTGTTTCCTAGGCATCCTCAAGTCTCTTATAAAAGTTATAATTTTCTAATAGAAATATATCTATTTTACTAGACTACTATGTGTTAACATACTTATTTTTCTAAGTCCCGTTAAAAGTTCTAGATCACAAGGAATTTTAACATTCTATCAGGTCAGATTCAAAGTAAATTATGACTAGAAAAATAACATATCGACATATGAAATGTATGTATAATTTCTGTGATCATTGACCAAAGAAAAATATGTTGAAATTTTCATACATATTTTACCTATTTTTGATGATATTGCACTTTAAAGAAGGGTATTTTTGATGTTTTGTTGCGGGTATGACTAATTATGGTCATTGGAGGAAAAATATGCAAAAACTGTGCAATTTGGAGCAAAAACGAGCAATAAATGAAATTTTGCCCTGTCACCTTTCGATAAGTCTTTCGATGTTTAATCTCTTTTACACTTCTTGAATATTTTTGAATGAGATTACACTTTAAAAAAAGGTTGTTTTCATGCTTATTTTGTAGGGCTATCTATTAGGAACACAACGCAACTGGAATGGGACAAAACGAAGCTAAAACGGAGCCAAACGAAGCCAAACGGTGGAGCTGTGCAATCTGCTCGCCGACGGCGAGATTTAACCGAGAAGACCAAAAAATGACAGAAAAGCTTGCCGATGGCGCCCTTGAGCCCACCGACGGCGCCCGGGACTACTATGGACAGACTTTTGGCGGGTATGGGCCTAAATTCAACGGATTTTGACACTTTTT
>NW_018239809.1:126603-151782 GCF_001263595.1 Phalaenopsis equestris | reverse complement strand
CAATTCGGTCCTATCGTTTGGGTGCTGAAGTGTAGATGTTAGCCCTCAGGTGAGGGGAACGTGGGAGCTCCGAAGTGAGAGTCGGTATACTTCTAGCCTAGCTACAGATTCAGTAAACAAGCATAGGATTAGTCAATGTTCTTTATGCCTGGACAAAAGGGTAAAGAATAGGATTGCTCCTATTTGGCACATACCGTATTTAATGCATCTCATTCCTTTACATTATCCAAATCATTACATAAGAATAGTAGTTTTTAATATCTCAAAATTCTCCGAACCAATTCCTCCAAAAAGGGTTATCTTTAGAATTAATATTTGCATTTAGTTATAGTTATTATCTTTACATTTAACACTTGCATTTAGGAGTAGTTGTTAATAAAACATCATTTTAATCGACATTCCAAACAAAAGACTAATTGTAGTAGATTAGAATTTGACTAAGCACCTCTTACCTCGCTTCCCTGTGGGATAGATAAACGGGACTCCACTAGAGCACTGTACTACTTGAGCGATACGTATAGTTGCGTTTGAAATTGTGACTTTACAAAGTCATAATAAATATATAAATTTGGTTTCATAAATTCTTGCATATTAAAAGTTGCATCAAGTTTTTGGCCTCGTTGTTGGGGATTTAAATCTTCTAGCAGCGGTATCAAATTCTTGTATTTTTAAGCATATATAAAGTCGTTGTCAGCAACCAAGTAAGAAATCCCTTAGGCTAACTCTAGTCTACTACTATAAGCAATTAGTTTGGAAAGTTGAATAAAGTGGTTTTAATGTATGCTAATGGAACTAAGTTTACTAAATTAATTTCTAAACTTTAAATTTAAATTTATTAAAACTAAACAAAGTTTTGTAGCGATGTGTTCAAATTTAAGAAAGTATTATTCCCACTACAATGAATTTTTAGTTAATGATAGAGATAAAAGGTTTGAATTTGTATTGTGCCAAATAGGAGCAATTTTAATTCTCTACCTTAATTTAATGTTATAGAGAATCATTGGTTAATCTCAGGTTTAGTCCCTTAATTTAGTGTTAGGCTGGGAGGATACTGGCTCTCACTCCAGAGCTCCCACTTCCCTCCCCCTGAAGGCTAACGCTCACTTTAGTTCTTAATCACTAAGACCAAATTGGGAATTTTAGTTTGTCAACCTAAAATCTCCAATTTTACGCCCAACAAAGTATATTTCACTATTTATTTGTACTTAATTTCATAAACGAAACACTTCTCCATAGAATTAAGTGTGATTCTCACTAACTGTATAACTCATACTCTTTTTTCCCGGAACATATGTTTCACAATAGATTTTAACATTTCAATTGCTCAGGTCAAAAATTAAATTAAGAATGGAGTGAAAAAATCATCATAATTTATTTTATATTTTAAAATTTGTACATTCAAATTATCTCTCCATTTTACCATATCTCATTGCAAGAAGAAATACAAACAATAAGAAATGAAAGAACATAACTTATCTTAAACTCCTCAAGCAAATCTTTTGAAGTTCCCTTGAAGCATTTTCTCTCTTTATAATCAATATTGAATTCTCTCTTAGAAATGTAATAGAAACACCCACACCCCCCCCCGCACACACACACACACACACACACACACACACACACACACACACACACACACACACTCACGCGCACGCACACACACACACACACACACAAACCCCCACACCCATGAGAGGCGCCAAACCCTCTTTTTTAAAGAGACACCAATTCCCTTCTTTTTCCCAAGAGACAAATCTATTCATCCAAAAGATATGTCTCTTCATTCAAGAGTCTTCTCCAAGTGTCTATATGCAATGAATCACTTCATGGGGTGTTTGAATCGCTTGGGAGCCTTCTAGAACATCAAAATCTGCCAAAAATCAGTCCATAACCGTCCAGGACACTGTCGACGTCAATCTGTGCTACTTTAGCTCTATTTTTCTTTGCTTCTCTGGACTCAGGCACCGTCAGTGCTGGTCTGCAGCAGCTCCACTGTTTCGCTCCGTTTCACTTCGTTTCAACTCTATTTCACCTCATTTCAGTTGCATTTTATTCCTAACAGATAGACCTACAAAATAAGCATGAAAACGACCTTTCTTTATGGTGTAATTTAACTCAAAAATGTGTGAGAAGTGAGAAGTAGATTAAGCATAGAAAGACATATCGAAATGTGTCAGGCCAGAATTTTCTTTCTTGCTCGTTTTAGCTTCAAATTGCACCGTTTTTGCTTCTTTTTCACAAAAAGTTTATTTCATGTACCTGAAGCCAAAAATATGCAAAATATCTTTCCTTAAAGTGCAATATTACCAAAAATGAATATAAAATATAGGTCTAAAAAAGAAAATCTTTTTTGTGCATCAAAGTCCCCCAAACTTAAATGTTATTTGTCCTTAAGTAACACTTTTACTACATAAAAATATGACTTATGGTACAGAGTTTAACTTCTGAATCTCTATAACTTGGTCTACTAAATATAATAGCACAACTTAAGAATTTTTTTTAACAACTTTAGTCAAAACTAAAAGCGTAAGAATACTTAGTAGTCAAGTCTAACATTTTAGATTCCCTATTAATTTTAAGAAGAATTCCAATTTGTCATATTACAGTTACTTAGAATATTCATATATAAAAGAACTTCATGAGATCTTTATTAGTAAGGATGATAATACGCAAATACAAGTTTAGAAAGTGTAATAAAGCCTTCTTCCTCAAGTTGATTCAAGTGAATCCAATTTTTTATTAGACATCTCCTCAAGCTTCTCCTCACATAATTTTTTTTTCTTTTCTTTTTCTATTTCTTTTTCTTTTCCTTTAGGATCATTTTCAATTCTTGCTTTTTTTTATGTGAGGATTACTATATTTGGGTAGCCTTTAATGATTTTGAACTTTACTATCCTTTTTTTAAAGTTAAAAACTTTTCACATTCCTTCACTTTATAAATTCATATTAACTTTGAAGATTTTTCATAAAGTCTCATTCTTTTCTTCTTACATGAAACTCTAAGATTCTTAATACTTCAAAAAATATAATTTCCCTTACTTTAAATAGAAAAAGCATAATCTTATCCTTTCGTACCAAACATCTTAATTATAGAATTAACTTTATTATTAAAAAATTTTACTTAAGTCTACTATATATTTAGAATCACAAATATAGTTATCTAAAATTAGCCTCTAATACCGAAGGTCATGTCAAATTAAATTTTGAAAATATAGCTAATTGAGGACATATAAAATTTAGTTTCTTTCTTTTAAAAGAGGTTTTTCTTCCCCCCAAACTTGAATTTTAAAATATTTTGCAAATAATTTCATAAAATGTAGCAGGAAGAAAAAGTAAAATTTGAATCTACTTACTACTACAACATCCTATCAAATGCATATACATTCATAATCAGGATAGAATGACTGCAAGAGAAAGTAAATCTACCCTAAAACATGCTTGTAATAATATTAAACTAAAAAGGAAGTACACTCACTTTAAAATTTAATTTTTCTTCCTACCCCTAAACTTGATTTTTAACATGCATAGCATTTACTACAGAAGATATAAGTAGGAAGCAAAACAGTTTAGAAATTCTATCTACCAAAAATGTCCATCAAAAACATCTACAATTGTTTATCAGGATAGAAAATATTTATAGAAAGTAAATCTAAACTAAACATGCTTTATAAAGTTAAAAGAAAGTTCTAACAAGCAGCATTGGTATCGTCACAGGATTATATATATTTATGTGTTCTCCACATCTTTACATTATTGTAACACAAACACAAACACACATGATAAATGAGGTTAATTCTTCATTTAACTCATCACATCTCACTAACTTACTTCCAATTTCTAACGGAATCACTACACAGATGAATAAGGTACATTTTAAATGGTTTTATAGATTATAATCCTAAAGATAAGATTATCCCTGATATTTTGGCTAGCGAACACCAACGTCAGCTGTCACCATATCCCATTAATTAAGCACCTCTGACAGTTATAAGGACAGTGTAAGTTCATCCACATGTTTTTCATCAAATAGGTTCATGACTCCTATCAAATGAAAACAAAGTCAGAGAATGGAAGTAATAAAATTGGGATGGAACTATCACTATTCAAATTCATGTTGTCTCTTGTACAACTCAAGTCCGGGTGAGACCCGAGTCATAGTGGCTCGTCAATCCCTCTACTACAAAAGAATATACAAATCTAGCCATAATAAGAAATTCATGAATCGCCTCCCTCATGACACAGAAAGATAAAAAAAAACCACTAACAATCCAAACATCCACAAATCATCAATCGAACTGATCAATCCACACTAAAGTAAACACAAAACACACTAACTATCATGACTCTCAAGCATACTAAATCAAGCCATACTGATAACTATGGGTTACCTCCCATAAAGCGCTTGGTTTAACGTCGTCAGCCCGACAAATGATTCCACCTGGATCAAAATTAGCCCGACAAATGATTCCACCGGGATCAAAATTCCAATTAAGTAATTCTTGATCAATAGCCCAATTTTTTCCAGATCCAGGGATTCCTACAAAGTCCTCAAATTAAAATTTTTCTTTCAGCTCTTCCTTTTCATATTGATTCATATCCTTGTTCCTCATATTTCTTTCTAGATCCAATATTCTTCTAGTAATTTTCTAAATTTGCATGTTAATATCATCCTTAAAATTTATAAGAAATGGAATGATCTCCCAAATTTTGGATTGAATTCTCTCTAGATAATTCAGATTCTGGATCAATTTCATCTATGTTACTATTCTGTTTCAAGTTATCTTCTAACTCTTCCCCTTGGTACTGAGTAAATGGTGGAGATTGTCTTTCTATATTTATCCTAGTTGAGGAAATAGGTTTTTCTAATTCCTTAGGAATTTCTTCCATTCGTCTTTCAATCTCCTTATCCTCATCTCTCAACTCAAAGTTCTTTTGAAACATAACCTCAAATTCTCTTCAAAATATTAGTTCGATAACTTTATATTGCTCATCATTCATCTCTTTAGGGTTTATTTCAGGGTTACTAGATAAAATCTCTAGAGGGTAAATAAAAATTGCATTAATAATCTGCCCCAGTTGGTTTTTTATCTTACTTATTGCGACCTCTTGATTTTCCAGCTCACTCTTCATTTGATTCACAATTTCTTCTAACATTAATTCTTTCTCCTTGTCCTGTGGGTAATTCACTAGGTAAAATAAATTGAGGAGGATTATTAATTGAATTAATAATCTTCCCCAATTGGTTTTCCATATTCTTTATTGTGGTCCCTTGACACTCCAACTTACACTCTATTTGAATAACAACCTCTTCTAATAAAAAATTCCCTTCATTTTGCAGGTTGAAGTTAAAATTATGAAGAAAAGAAAGTTCATTATTATACTAGCCATGATTATTCCAATTATATGTCTGATTAAATTGATTATCTTCCCAAAATTGGTTTTCTCCTCCAAAATTATTATTCTCGTTAAAATTCAAATGATTTTCCCAACCTGGATTTTAAGAATTAGAATAAGAATTATGTATCTCATGGCCAGTTTCAATCCATTATCCAAATGAATTTTCCTTAACAATTAGGATTCCTTGACAATATATTTCTATGTATTGATCCAACTTCCTCTCAATATCTACAACCTGAGAAATTAAAATTATAAGCATATCTTCTTGAAAATTTGCCACTCTCTTGGGGTTTACTCTTTGAAAGCTACTAGCATTATAATCCAAATATGAATATTCATTATATCATTGATCCACCATTTTTACATTAAATTCAAGGAGTCTTTTCAAATCTCTCCCAAAAGTTATCACCAAATTTGACTTGTAAAATTTAAGGTCTTCAGCTCCTGAACTACGCATATAAATCTGAAGACTTAACTAATAGGATAGATATCAAAAATATTTTTCAGTAATTTTCATTTTATTTAAAATAAACACACAATAATTAAACACACTATATAATAGTACTATAAATTCCAAATCTAAGTCTTACAGGTTTAACTAAAATTCTCCTAAAGTTTTTTCCGAGCTTCCTCGGCAACAACGCCAAAAACTTGATGTGCCCTTAGTGTGTGTTATTTTTTTACGTGTTTTATGTTAATTTAAATCCACAGTAACAGTGCCAAGAACTTGACCCATCCCTAAATTACGTAGTAATTTAGCTTTTCATAAATTTGGCTAAAAACTTGACCCAATTTATATCAAGTAGTTAATGTGAAAAATCCAAATATTTATAAAATATATAAAGTAGTTCACACACTAGTGGTTCTACGCAAGTGCACGTATCGCTTCAAGTAATATAGGGCTTTCTTTAAAAACCCCAATATCGATCCCACGAAGAAGCGAGGTAAGGAATCCCTTAGGCTAATTCTAGTTTACTACTATATGCAATTAGTTTAGAAAGTTGATTAAAGTGGTTTTAATGTATGCTAATGGAACTAAGTTTATTAAATTAATTTTAAACTTTAAAGTTAAATTTACTAAGTCTAAACAAAGTTTTGTGACGAAGAGTTTAAATTTAAGAAAGTATCCTTCCCACTACAATGAATTTTTGGTTAATGATACAGATAAATAGTTTGAATTTGCATTGTGCCAAATAGGAGCAATTTTAATTCTCTACCCTAATTTAGCATTATAGAGAATCATTGACTAATCTCATGTTTAGTTCCCAAATTCATATTAGGCTAGGAGGATACTGGCTCTCACTCTATAGCTCTCACTTCTCTTCTCTTGAAGGTAAACGCTTGCTTTAGTTCCTAATCACTAAGATAAAATTGGGGATTTAGTTTGTCACCCTAAAATCTCCAATTCTATGCCCAAAAAAGTATATTTTCCTATTTATTTGCACTTAATTCCATGAACGAAACACTCCTCTATGAAATTAAATATGATTCTCACTCTATTGTAGAACTCATACTCCATTTCTTAAATCATATGTTTAACAACAGATTTTAACATTTCAATTAGCCAGATCAAAAAGTAAATTATGAACGGAGTGGAAAAACCATCACAATTTATTTTACATTATAAATTGGCGCCTCCAAATTATCTCTTCATTCCACCATATCTCATTGTAGGGAGAAAGACAAAGAAGACTACTCAGAATTCATAAAAAAAATACGACAAAATAAAGATTTTATATATATAAACAAGTTTACAAAATAAATAAATGAAAGAACATAACTTATCTTAAACTCCTCATCAAGAAATTCTTTTGAAGTTCCCTTGAATCACTTTCTCTCTTTATAATCAACACTCAATTCTCTCTTAGAAATGTAATAGAGAAGAAACCTTTCACCTTCCCTCTCTTCTTACAATTCTTCAAGAAAATTATCTCCAAAAATAATACTTTACCCTACACTCACACACACTCACACACACATGCACACACCCACCACACCAAGAGAGGCGCTAAGCCCTCTTTTTAAAGAGACATCAATTCCCTCTTTTTTTACTAAGAGATAAATCTATTCATCCAAAAGATATGTCTTTTCATTCAAGATCCTTCTCCAAGTGTCTAGATGCATTGAATCACTTCATGGGGTGTTTGAATCACTTGAGAGCCTTCTAGAACATCAAAATCCGCCAAAAAATTGGTCCATAATCATCCTGGGCACTGTTGGCATCGGTCTAGGTGGCTTTGGTACCATTTTTTGTCGCTTCTCTGGACTCGACCACCGTCGGAGCTGGTCTGCAATAGCTCCCTTGTTTTGCTCTGTTTGGCTTCATTTTAGCTCTATTTTGCCTCATTTCAGTTGTATTTAGTTCCTAACAGATAGACCTACAAAATAAGCATGAAAATGACCTTTCTTTAAAGTGTAATTTTTTAAAAAAATCTGTGAGAAGTGAGAAGTATATTAAGCATAGAAAGACATCGAAATGTGTCAGGGCATAATTTTCTTTCTTTCTCATTTTAGCTCCAAATTACATTGTTTTTGCTCCTTTTTCACCAAAAGTCCATTTCTTATACCTGAAGCCAAAAACATGCAAAATATCTTCTTTTAAAGTGCAATATCACAAAAAATGAGTATAAAATATAGTTCTAAAAATACATATATTTTTTTGTGCATCAATTAGGTCCAACGAACCTCCAGATGAAGTCTTGGGCTGTAATGAATTGTCTAGGTATGATTTTGATCAAAGTAGAATTCAGGAGTTGATCAAAGTCTATCTAGGGGCTCTCTATGATGGGGCTTTCGTGGGGTATCTTCTTCTCTCACTCTGGTGATGGTGTGGGCACAGTTAATTGAACTTTGGTGGACTGTGGAGGTGTGGGGAAATCTATCCTAATTTTTGGGTAAATTTTAGTGAAGAAATTGGCTTTATGGAGTGGTTGTGAGTGGCTAAAGGCAAGGGGATTGAGCTTAGGATTGTTTGGAGAGGCTCTAGTGAGATTTTGGCAGAGTTTCGCCAATGTTTTAAGCTCTCTCTCCTTTGGCCATGGAGAGCTTCATTTATAGTCAGATGGAGCTCAGAGCTGGGAATTGGGTGCTAAAGCTTTTTGAGGTGGAGGGAAGAAAGGCACAAGTATCCAATTGGAGTGAGCCAAGTTAGGGAGTTCAAATTTTGAGTTTTGGCCAACCTAGGATCCTTTAATCTGACTTTTCCTGGTGGCTAAGGTGGTGGCTAGCTGGGGTCTAGTCACAACTTAGCTTAAGGAGGTTAGGGGTGGCTAATTATGATTAACATGGTAAGCAATGATGGCAAATATATTTCAAGTTTAGGCTAAATATGGGTGAAATCCCTTAAATAAAGGAACCATTGGTCCATAGCTCATCTAGGGTGGGCTAAGTGAGTTTAGCCAAGTCACTAGAGTCTAGAACTTGGCTGTAGAAGATTTGGCTTAATCAATTTGGCATGGCTTGATCAATTTTGGTGCATGGGTTCAGTTTGGGTCAAATTGGCTTGAAGTTGGGTTTAGATTGGGCTAGCCATGACATTGGACTCAATTGATTGATCAATTTGGTGTAGATGATTGTCATAAAGAGTTTAGAAAAGATTTAGAGTGATTTTGAATTGATTTAGAGGGTCCATTTTAAGAAATTTGGGCATTTGATCAATTTGGGGATGCTGGGTTAAACTTGGGTTTGAGTTGGGCTAGAGTTTGGCTAAGTCCAAATTGAGGGTCCAAAATGATCTAGAGGGATGTTATGAAGAGTTTTCAACATTAATTGGGTATTAATTTTGGGATTTGGGTATTCAATTTGGTGACATTTGGAGACAAGACTAAATTTGGGCAAAATTGGGGCTTTGAATTTGGGTGAAATTGGGCTAAAAGTATGGGTTAATTGGATTGGAATTTGGTTTGAAATGAGTTTTTTTTTCATGATGAATTTGAGTTTAGAATTGAAATTAGGAAAAATTGGAACCAAATTGGTGGATATTTGGGGTGAATTGGGGAAATTGGGCCTTTAAAGATAACTTGGGGCAGTTGGTCAAAATGGGTCAAATTCGGTTCATTTAAAGGGTCCAAATTGATTTGTGGACATTTGAAATGATTTTGAAGGTTTCGGGAAAGTTTGGGCCACCAAGGGTATTTTGGTAATTTTGGCAATTTTGGGGGTATTTTGGTAATTTTCGTAATTTTTGGAGTTTTTGGGCAATTTTGGTGGTTTCAAATGTTTTGAGATGATTTTTTAACAAATTTGGGTATTTTGGGTGAAATTGAGAATTTTGGTCAAACTTATGGTTTTGGGTTGTTTTGGTAAATTAGGTAGATTTGGGAGGCAAAAGGCTAAGTTAGGTATTTTGGTGAAATTGAGGTGCCAACCACCCTATTTGAGCTATTGACCAATGGAATCTTCATTTGGCTCCTCTATGTACTGGTCTTATTTAAACCCGAGCCTATGGCTAGTGGGTCAAGGGGACCATCTACATGAATCTCCCAAAAGAGTAAGGGATGAAAGTTAAAAAGTTTGGGTTTAGGGTTTTGAGTGGGGTGCAATGTGCAAGTGAATGACAGTGTATGCACTAGCTCAATACCAACACCCAGAGTCAACCCTAAGGCCAGGCAATCCTATGGGAACTCTCCTTAAGCTACCCTATAGTGGCCCCACCAATTAAGTGCTAGAGGTTAAGAACTTCAAGTTGAGCAAGGAAGAGTTTAGAATTTCTAATGGTGAGGGTTCCTTTCTAGTCCTCTAAGAATAGTCAACAAGAAAGTCTTATGGCTAGACCCTGGGCTACTAAAGAGGAAAAACTAGACCTTAACTAAAAGTGAGGTCAACATATACTAATGCCTAGTTTCATATTCAGAAATCCTCTATAAGTTAGTTTTTATGTTTATGCAATAACTGTTTTCTTTTAACTTATGGTAAATTTAGGTAAAAGTTTTTAATAATGAAGGTCAATTCTAAAATAAAAGATATTTGGTATGAAATGATAAGACTACATTTTTTCTATTTAAAGTAAAGAAAATTTTAGTTTTGAAGTATTAAGAATTTTATAGTTTCATGTAAGAAGAAAAGAATGAGAATTTATGAAAAATCATCAAAACTAATATGATTTTATAAAGTGAAGAAAGGTAAAAAAGTTTTAACCTTAAGAAGAGGATAGTGAAGTTCAAAACTATTTAAGGTTATCTAGATATAGTAATCCTCACTAGAAAAATAAAAAGAAAAGGAAAGAAAGGATTGAAAAGATCCTGAAAAAGAAAAAGAAAAAAATGTGAGGAGAAGCTTGAGGAGATGCATAATCATTATTAAAAACTTTTACCTCCAGTTGGGGACGATGACCCATGACTGTTGGATCGCGTGTGTATCACAGGGACGGCCAGGATTGCGTCGAATGGGACCTTGGTTCATAAAGCGCGGGCTGACTCAGACGACGGCTGCTGACTCAGATGACGGCGCCAAACCAGAAGATGTCGTGTGGAGCTTCGGAGATGCCGAGGATGATGTGGCGCCACACTGGATAAGTAGAAAATTATGGATTTAATTGATTTATTTAATTCCTAGATCCTTAAAAACCCATATATTGGTGTAGAAAAATCATAAACATAAAATAAAAATACGCTCATGCTCAGTGAACAGATGAGAATAATTTGGAAATGGTTTCATGTTTGTTTGATGCATGTGTGATTTTTAATTAATTAAATAGGGGATTTCTTATTTGAAATCTCCATTTGCATGGACATTTCACCATGACTTGATTTTTGGGGTTTTGGTTCTCTTTGTCAAGAGGGATCTTCCCTGATTTTTCTAAGGTCAAAGGAGATCTCTAATATTCAAGTTGATGGTCCCTATTTTGGTAAAATAATTATAATAATTAAAATATTAATCATAAAAATACAAAAAAAAAATTTTGTAGGTTCGCTGTGGTCAGATGACCCAATGAAAAAAAAAATTTGGTTTAACTCATTAAAAATAATTCTAATTTTCACCAAGCCCCAAAAAAAATAAAATTAAATTAGAGTAATTATAAATGTAAGTAGCATAGAACTTATTCTTCACTATGATTTAATATCAGAGGAGCTTACCATAAAAATTTTCAAGTCAATTGGAATTAATTTGACCACTAACATGGATTAATTAAGTGAAATGACATTTTTGACACTAAAAAAATATAATAACTAAAATACAACTCAAAAAAATCACCAATTTGATTTTGGGAGCTCCTTATGACCAGAGTAACCTAAGAAACATAAATGTGTAATTAAAATAAATACTTCATTTTTAAGCTAATTAAAAATTAAATTTTAAATCATAAAAATTACAAAATTATAAAAATACACTAACATGTCACATTTGGCTTCCTGATCACTTGGTACCAATCAAAATAATTTTCCTAAATTGCTAAGTTAAGATATTAATTTCTAAAGGTTTAAAATGAATTTCCTTTAATTTTCTACTAAAATAATTCTAATAATCAAAATATAAATCACAAAAATATGAAATTTGTTTCTCTCGGTTCCCTAACCTCAAAGAGATTTAAAAAAAATACAAAATTTAATTTTCTATTTAAATAATATTTTATATTTAATTAATACTCAAAATAAACAAATAATTCTAATAATTAAATTAAACCTCTAAAAATCATTAAAATTGGTTCAAGTGGTCCTCTGACTTAGGTGAATCCCTAGTAATTTTCTTAAGGACTGAAGCTTTGTTTTGGTTGAGTTATTGAATTTTTCATGAAAATCTCTATTTTTGCATTAAAAATAATTATAAAATTAAATAAATTCAGAAAAATCACATTTTCTCCTCTTATGTTTTGATTCATCCATGAGTGGGGTAACATAATAATTTTTAAATTCATTTGAGTTATATTTAAGGAATTATGAGGTGTTAAGGCCTTAAGGGCAAAAGAGTAATTTTGGTATTTAAGCCTTAATTAATATTTAGGCTAACCAAAGGGTAAATGGGTAATGAATGAGCTTTATTGACATGTCTTGATGATTGAAATATGAAAGGGATAAATGGTAGCAACCAATCTCACTTTGGTGTCATTAAAGATAAATTTGTAATTCTTCAAATTGTTGAAATTTGGAAGAATAATTAAATAAGAAGATAATAAGGTGAGGGGTTTGATTTTGGAAGATCATAACCCATTAACTTAAAACCCCAACTAATGGTTTTAAAATAATTTATGACATATGATAAGGATTAAAAACATAAATATTCAAATTTTTCTAACAATTACAAATTTACCCATTAAGTTTTAAGGGTTTAGTGGTGAATTAGGCTTAATCAAAAACTTGTCTAATGAGGCTTAGAAAATGACCAATAATTAATTTGAAACTTTTTTTTTCTAAAACACTACAAGCCCATCTTTAAAAATCAAATAGGCTAAGTCCTTTAATTAAGCCAAATTGCCCATAAGGGCCTTTATCCGTATAATTTATAAGTGAAACACTAAGTGATAATTAACCCACTTAAAGGGATAATCAAAACATCAAGGTTCACTGAGCATAAGGTTATGAATTGGGTGAACCACCTAGCAAACATAATAAGGCCAAAATGAACTCAAGACGATTCGAGGGGCTGTGAAATGTCTAAAGTATTACCTAGGACCTTTAAATGATCCTTTCAAGAATCTCGGAGGACACTTGGACATAATATGATTTGCTTAACAGAATCATCCCCAGAGATGAACAAATTGGACCCTCCAGGGTATGACATAGGATCTGGTAGAACACGTCAAACATGTGTTCCCTGCTTTTCCTGTAATATTATACATATGCTTTGCAAGTACTGATCTTTCAGGTGACGGAAAGGGAAGAATCGGTTGGTACGCTTTTAAATTATTGCATTACAATTTACTTTTATTTACCTTTCTGTGCTTCTCATTTTCTACCTGCAAATTTGCATGTTAAACAATAAGGCCACCCTGCATGTCAAAACTGAAACTTTTAGGATAGCCACAAAACTCAATCCAAAATAAAATTAAGAAATCAAAACAAGATAAAATTCACCTCCACAATAGTCAAAATATAAGACAACTTAAAATTTAATTACCAACAAAACAAAATAAAAATTGCAACTAAATTAAATCGTCTCTATCAGATGATCGGGATTCCCTCGGAGGAGGTAACCTAAAATTGCTAACGAGATTTCCCACAATCTAAATGAAAGGATGGAACTCATTACGTTGAGTTTAGTAAATTCATTTGGACTAAGTGAATCTAAAGAAAAATAGTGTTGCCGGAATGAGGGAACCATGGGATCCTAACCGGTGTCTCTCTAATCAACTTTAACATTCCCCATAATATTTAAATAACCATAACCTAAGGAAACATTTGATTTTTCATCAAGTCTCGACACATTAGAAAACTTAAACTTGCTTCTTCGAGGAATTTGGAGCTAGCATCATGGGCAGCACGGTCATCTTCAACAGCAAAACATGCCTACACCAGCTAAACCATTCCTTAGAATTAAATAGTGAGCCATATGGTTTTGAGGTTGTCCACCTGATTCAACATAAATCCTCAACTTATCTTTAGGCCTTTCTATGGCTCTACTATATAAAATAAGCTCTAACTTGTTTTAGGACTCTGAGGTTGTGTGATCATTTCACACAAATGTAAGCCTTAATTAAAAAAATTGGCAGAATAAAATACTTAAATATTTCTCCTCTAGATTGAAACGAAACCATAGGATGGATTGGGAAGTCACTGGGGTTCTCCTCAGGATCCGTGACATCCCCTAGTCTTTCTTCCATTGGATTCCAAAAATTAAATGTTCCAAATTTAAGTTATTCCCCTTTCACACCTCTTTGTCTGATCTCTTTGAAAAGTCCTATCCCTTTGGAGTTCTTGAAGACAATATCCCCTTGATTTTAATTGAGAGTTTTTAGGTGACTTCGGTTATTTAAGATGTAATTAACTATAAGGGCTTGCCTTTATAAGAAACTTTAACGAATCCAACTTAATATAAACCCTATTTAATTTTTCATATTAAATAGGTGAACTCGTCGACTTATAATAAAATGGTTTCACAGACCAAACATATGTCATACATTTCTTAATTTATTTGATTAAGCCTCACTATCAAGTCAT
The DNA here is from genome assembly GCF_001263595.1 of Phalaenopsis equestris. NCBI lineage: Eukaryota > Viridiplantae > Streptophyta > Magnoliopsida > Asparagales > Orchidaceae > Phalaenopsis > Phalaenopsis equestris. Next base: position 137,293 of record NW_018239809.1, on the reverse strand, counting down.
GTGTTTATCTCTCTAGATAGATACATAGCTTAAGGTGTTGTGCTCTTTCATTTAAACTATGAAAGATATGGGATCGGTTTGGTTTCATATTTTTCTAAACTATATATTTAATGTTATTGAACTTTCTCTAATGGGGCATTTAATGTCGATAATATTGTTTCCTCTCATGAGTAAGAAAATGTTGGTAATGCTCCCCCCTCACATGGGAAAATTAATGTGGGTAATGCAACTTTTAATGATGTTGCTATTTTGGAGGCTACAAATCTACTTAAGGGTGAATGGATGGTACAAAAGTCTAGTAGAAAGAAAAATAAAAGGAAAAATGAACTTTTGCTTCTTGATAGCAAAAATATTATTAGAGGTGGTAAATATTATTCTGACGGTGAACAGTTCAGTACCCCATCTAGGTCTACTAGAAGGGGCAATTCGAGACATTATGTTTAATATACTTGTGTGGAATATTAAGGGCGTAGCGGACCCTAGCTCCCTTAATAGACTTAAACACTTAAGTAGGGTCCATAAACCTTTAATCTTTGCTATTCTGGAACCTTTAGTTTCGGTTAATCAGGGTAGAATTTTCAAGTGTTTCTCTAGTTTTAATCACTATTGTAATAAAAATAATAAAATTTGGATTTTTTTTGAAGCGTCAAGTTGATTTATCCATTATCAAGGATGATGAGCAGTTTGTGCTCACTAATTTCAAAATGGAAAATTTCCAGAGGTGGGCCACTTTTGTCTATGTCGGCTCTCTTTTACAGGATAAAACCTTACTCTGGGATAAATTGGTTCATATGGGGGAAACTAACAAGAAAAATTGGTTCGTTGGTGGAGATTTCAATATGATCATGAAACCATCCGAGAGGAGAGGTGGCAAAAGATATGAGTTATCTCTTTTTAATAGATTTTGTATAAGATATTGGATGATGGCTTATATGATTTAGGCTATTTTGCTTCCCCATATACTTGGCGTCGAGATTTTCTCTCACAATGTTTAGAATCTTTTTTGCTAATCAGTCTCTTCTCACTTATTATCCAATCTCTAAAGTTCAACATCTGAATTCTATGGCTTTTAATCATAATCTTATTTTACTTACACTGGCCTTTTTATATCAATCTCCTATCTCTAAATTCCAGTTCCTCAAAATTTGGACTAATCATGATTCCTTTTTAGCACTCATTAAGCAGGTTTGGATCCCTAATACTTCTGGCACCCCTTGGTACCCTTTATGGCAACTTCACAAAAAGTGTAGTGTCATTTAAGGCAGTGAAATTACCAAGTTTTTGGTAATGTTTATACTAAAGACATTGAAGCACGGCATAAATAAAGTTGATTTATTAGAAGCGGATAATTGTTGTACACCTTAATGGGTTAATGATGTGGCTCAGGACCATGCTTCTCTTCTTCAAGCCATTGATTTAGAGGAAGGATTTCTTAAGCAAAAAGTAAATGATGTTTACTTTGCTCGTGGTGACAGAAACACAAGTTTCTTTCATGCTTCTATTAAATAAAGACATAACATCAATACCATACATAAGATCAAATCTCTTGAGGGTGAAAATCTCACTGATCATGAGGAGATTGGTAATAGTGTGGTTCAACATTTCATCAATCTATTTCAAAGTCAAACTACGGTTCTACCAATTGATGCTGAGCTTTTCATGGGAGAAAGATATTATTTGTCATCTCTTTTACTCACCAAAATCCCTACTAAGGAAGAAATTCTTGCTGCTTTAAAAGGGATTAATCCCAATAAAGCCCCGGGGCCTGATGGGTTTACTTCAACCTTCTATATCAAATGTTGGGACATCATCAAGGATGATATGATAAGTTCATTCAAAGGTTTTTCTTGGGTGATAACCCGGGTAAGTATTTCACTTCTTCCCTCATTGTGTTTATTCCTAAATGCAAAGATAAACTTACTTAGGATAACTTTTGCCCTATCTCTCTTACTTATATCATCTCCAAAGTTATCAGTAAAAATATTGTGGCCCGTTTACAACCCCATTTGGCTACTATCATATCTCCGAATCAATTTGCTTTTATTCAGGGCAGAGAAATATTTGATAATATTCTCTTGGCTCAAGAGATTATTGAAGATTTAAATAAGAAGTGTAGAGGTGGAAACTTTGTTCTGAAGCTTGACATTAAAAAAAGCATTTGATACTATCAATTGTAAATTTATCTTAAGCAATCTGCATGCTCGGGGTTTTTCTACTAAAGTTTGTACATTATTCGGAATTGGTTGACTCAAAATTACTACAGTGTACTAGTTGATGGTAAATATTATGGGTTATTTTCCTCTTCTAGGGGAATTAAACAAGGAAACCCTCTTTCTCCTACTATCTTTATACTAGCTTTTGATTACTTATCACGATTTGCCCCCAAATCTAAGCTTATGGCTTGTCATCTAGCCTATGCTGATGACACTATCATTTTCTCCAATGCTAGCAAAAATACTTTTAAGCTTTTGATGAAAATGTTAAGATCAGGTTTAACTTTTAATATGTCTAAATGCCAACTTTTCTTTAGCAAGCATGTCAGCACTACTATTACCAATTGGGCTGCCTCTTACACTTCTTGTCAGGTTGCCTCTCTTCCGCTTAAATATCTTGGTGTTAACATTTTGCGAGGTAGAAAAAGACAAACACAGATGGATGATGTTGTTTATAAAATAAAATCTAGGATTAATGATTGGAGAAACACTTTCCTTTCTAATGGAGAAAGGCTAACTTTGCTTAAGAGTGTTCTTCACACCATCCCTTATATGCCCTTCGATTTCTTCATTTGAAAAAAAGCACTCTTATTAACCTGGAGAGGCTTTTTAATAATTTTTTATGGGCAGGTAGAAATCAACGTAAAATTTGGTCTACTTGGGATAAAGTTTGCAAACCCCTTTTTGCTGGTGGTTTGGGTTTTAAGAATCTAAACCATATTACTGAAATCAACATGTGTAAAATTTTGTTTAAATCTCATATGGGTAATTCTTTATGGGCTCAATTTCTTCATCAAAAATATTTCACTCATGTTCACCCATCTTTTATTGAGTGGAAAAAGGGGATACTAAACTTTGGAAAGTTTTAATTAAAGTTAGACCTATTGCTCAAAATTTTATATTTTGGGATATTGGTGAATGAATTTATCCTTTTGGTTTGATCATTGGGGCGTGGAAGATTTTTCTTCTTTACCTCACTTTGTTCATGATATCAATGTCTTGGTCTCTAACTGTTAGAGGGATGGAGATTGAGATACCCCTAAACTTATGGCTTTGATTGGGGATAAGGCGGAAAGGCGGAGTATGTAACAAAAATACCACTTCCCTCTTCCTCTTCTAAAGATTATTCTATGTGGAAATTCAATTCTCAAGCTTCCATTACTAAACTTTTGTATCAAAATATGCATGTTGTTACCACCGTCGGTGGGTTAAATATCTCTGGAATGCTCTCTTATCCCCCTCTATGTCTTTTTTTCCTTTGGAGATATTTTATTATGCTTCTGTCGTTGGATGATATTCTTAAATTGAAAATTTTGTGTATAGCTTTAAGATGTTATATTTGCAAATGTGAAACCAAATCAGCTTCACATATTTTCTTTGATTTCCAATTTGCACGTCTTGTTTGGCATGAGGTTGGGTTATATTTTGGCATTACTTAGTTTAATTCGAATGGATATTTTAACTTGGAATATTCCTTTCTTACTTGGAAAGCTGCACCTTTATACGAGGGTAAGCTCAAATTATTTTCGCTGGTTATATTATGGTTCATTTATAATGCAAGAAATGCTAATAAGTTTGAGAAGCTCCCTCTTCACACCTGCTGTTACCACCTCATAAATTATTACTTATTTCCTCAAAGCCTCTCGGCACTTTTCGGTACACCCTATTTACCAACTGAGGGGTAGGAAGGCCTCTTTGATTAGGTGGCAACCCCCCTCGGTTGATTGGGTTAAATTGAATGTGGATGGTAGCTGGACTATTGATGGTGTTGGGATAGGAAGCATTTTTAGTGATAATTGGGGCCGCTGTATTAGTTTCTTTGCGTCCCCAATTTGTGCTTCTACACCATTAGAAGCTGAATGTTTTTCTATTTGGTACGCTTTACAGATTGCTGTAATTTTTTGTTTCAACAAGATATATATTGAGTCCGATTCACTTGCTATTGTTAATATTTTCAACAAGTTCTCTCTTCCTATTTGGAATATTCTCTACCTGCTGAATATTATTCAGGACTACATTAAGAAGCACCATCTGAATATACAAATGCATTTTATTTTCAGGGAATGTAATCCCCCTGCCGATTGACTTGCTAAACAAGGGTTGAAAAAGGTCTTGGTGGGCATTTTGCCCCCGCCTCAATTACAGGTTCTCCGAAATGGGGATTTGCTTGATGTGCCTTATATTAGAAGATAAAATATCTTCTAGCCTTTGGGTTTTATGGTCCCTTTACATCTCTTTATTATCTATTATTTCATGCTTATCATGCTCGTTAGTTTTTGGATTTGGACCTACACAGTTATTCGGTTTTGGACTGCCATGGTTACTCCTTCCTGTTTCCACCTCACATCATTTTTGCGAAACCTGTAGTGGTTTGGGGATCGACCTGCTCGATTCCAAGAACCCTTTTACTTATGTTATGGTGTGCAGAACTTTAAAGCTTATGTAGCATTTGGTTTTGGATCCAGACTTTCTATTTTCTCTTACTTATGTGGACCACCTCTTTGAGTTTATGGAGGCTCTCGTCAGGATATCTTCTGCTGCTTGCTCTTACATGTCACAGATGCTTCGACTATTCCACATCAAGCTTCCTTCTTTATGGGCTCAATTTCTTCATAAAAAAATATTGCAACCAGGTCCACCCCTCTATCGTTGAATGGAAAAAAGGGGACACTAAACAATGGAAAGCTTTAATTAAAGTTAGATATGTTGCTGAAATTTTTTTTTTTGCATATGGGTAAAGGGAATTTTTCCTTTTGGTAGGATCATTGGGGTGTGGAAGATTTTTCTTCTTTACCTAACTCTGCCCATGATAACAATGTGCTACTCTCTGACTGTTGGAGGGATGAAGACTAGGATATTCTTAAACTTAGTAGGGCTTTGATTGGGGATAAGGCGGAGTATGTAACAAAAATACCACTTCCCTCTTCCTCTTCTAAAGATTATTCTATGTGGAAATTCAATTCTCAAGCTTCCATTACTAAACTTTTGTATCAAAATATGCATGTTGTTACCACCGTCGGTGGGTTAAATATCTCTGGAATGCTCTCTTATCCCCCTCTATGTCTTTTTTTCCTTTGGAGATATTTTATTATGCTTCTGTCGTTGGATGATATTCTTAAATTGAAAATTTTGTGTATAGCTTTAAGATGTTATATTTGCAAATGTGAAACCAAATCAGCTTCACATATTTTCTTTGATTTCCAATTTGCACGTCTTGTTTGGCATGAGCTTGGGTTATTTTTTGACATTACTTAGTTTAATTTGAATGGATATTTTAACTTGGAATATTCCTTTCTTACTTGGAAAGCTACACCTTTATACGAGGGAAAGCTCGAATTATTTCCGCTGGTTATATTATGGTTCATTTACAATGCAAGAAATGCTTATAAGTTTGAGAAGCTCCCTCTCACACCTACTATTACCACCTCTTTTATTATTGCTTATTTTCTTAAAGTCCCTCGGCACTTTTTGGTTCACTCTTTTCACCCACCGAGGGTTAGGAAGGCCTCTTTGATTAGGTGGCAACCCCCCTCGGTTGATTAGGTTAAATTGAATGTGGATGGTAGCTGGACTGTTATGGTGCTGGGATAGGAAGCATTTTTCGTGATAATTGGGGTCGCTGTCTTTGTTTCTTTGCGTCCCCGATTTGTGCTTCTACACCATTAGAAGCTGAATGTTTTTCTATTTGGTACGCTTTACAGATTGCTGTAATTTTTTGTTTCAACAAGATATATATTGAGTCCGATTCACTTGCTATTGTTAATATTTTCAACAAGTTCTCTCTTCCTATTTGGAATATTCTCTACCTGCTGAATATTATTCAGGACTACATTAAGAAGCACCATCTGAATATACAAATGCATTTTATTTTCAGGGAATGTAATTCCCCTGCCGATTAACTTGCTAAACAAGGGTTGAAAAAGGTCTTGGTGGGCATTTTACCCCCGCCTCAATTATAGGTTCTCCGAAATGGGGATTTTCTTGATGTGCCTTATATTAGAAGATAAAATATCTTCTAGCCTTTAGGTTTTATGGTCCCTTTACATCTCTTTATTATCTATTATTTCATGCTTATCATGCTCGTTAGTTTTTGGATTTGGACCTACACAGTTATTCGGTTTTGGACTGCCATGGTTACTCCTTCCTGTTTCCACCTCACATCATTTTTGCAAGACCTGTAGTGGGTTGGGGATCGACCTGCTCGATTCCCAGAACCCTTTTACTTATGTTATGGTGTGCAAAACTTTAACGCTTATGTAGCATTTGGTTTTGGATCCAGACTTTCTATTTTCTCTTACTTATGTGGACCACCTCTTTGAGTTTATGGAGGCTCTCGTCAGGATATCTTCTGCTGCTTGCTCTTACATGTCACAGATGCTTCGACTATTCCACATCAAGCTTCCTTGCTCAAAATTTTTCGTGTTTAGTTTTTTCTCTATTTTGGGTTTCCTTTCTATGTTTGAGATAATTTTTGGGACACTTGTACTTTTTTGGATAATTTTACTTTGTGCTCTTTACTTTTTGGGTGGAGTTGTAATGTGGATAGAGGAACCCCTAGGATCCTTTTGTATTTCTTTTACTTTTAGATGGGGATCCTCTTTTCCCTCCCTATTTTGTAAACCCCTTTTATATAAACGCATAGGGAGCCACGAGTCGCTCTTTTAAGCGGGTGACGAGATTTCGATTCCAGTGCTAAAAATAGTGTTGACAGCTTCTGGCGACTCCGTTGGGGAATAGTTTGTCTCTCCATTTAAATCAAGGAATCTTGTCTTCATATAGCGGTAATGTGCTCATGTCCCTTATGGACCAAATTACCTTTCTTTTGTTGGCATACTTCACCCATTTCTATCTTGGGCAAGCAAGGTCAACTCTTTCGGACTTCAGGACTATCTGTTCAATAACCTTTAGACAGAGACATTCAGGAGTTCATTAGGACTTTTGTCTTTTATGTGGGGTTGAACCCCCAATAGGTGTGTTGGTTGACTAGTTCCACCTGGGCTTTGTGCGTTGTAAAGTCGGTCCCACACTGGGTCCTAAACTTTACTTTTCCCTTCATGTCCCTTCGAGTTTGGTTTGCTACTTTGCAAATTAAATCGATTGTGTCGTGTTGTGCTTGCTCTTTTAACCTTTCTTATTTAATTAATTAAATTTTTACTAAATTTTAAAAATATTCACAAAACTAAAAATTAAATAAAGAGTGCCCAGTATATAGATCAAACTTTATTAATTTTTAGTGTTCGCACTAGAGTTACAAGGTGTTGGCCAAATAACTAATCCTAGAACTCTCTTTTTAAAGTTGTTTCAATGGCATTCCCAATGCTCACTTTCTCTTGCAACCTGCCAACTTTCTGCAATGCTAGCAATGTCGCTCGCACCATCATTTGGAACTGTATTTGATAAACTGGAAGTTGTTCTTGGGAAAGCCTCGTTCATCATAATGAAGGTGGCCACCCCAGAAGTTCAGGAGCCTGCCGTTAAATTTAATCTGAACTGTCCCCAGGATTTCCCTTCTTGCAAGAAGGTGAAAGCTGCTGCTCCCCTAGAACCTTCAATGTTTGTTGTTCCCTTTTATGTCAAAGGAAAGGAGGTTATGACTATTGAAGATACAACAAAAGGATTTATCGTCCCACCGTCGGTATTTAAAATTCGATTGAGTTCAAAGTTTGTGCCATTAACTCGATCTCAATGAAGGAACCGCATCCAAAAGGCTTGAATGGCCGCTAAAGCAGAAATTTAATAAAAGATACATGTTGATAAATTTTCTCATGAGGAGGAACTTGGATTACTTGAAGTCTCTTCGATCCTGCGAGGGAGTAGGTTCCACACGCTGATGAGTACTAATAGATATGAAAGTATTCAAAAGATCGTTGCTACCTTACCATCATTTTATGGTCGTAGTGGAACAAGGACAGGCCCGCTCTTATCACTAAAGTACGTACAATGTTCCAGAGATTGGCCACTAAAGAAGGATGTTCAGTCGTTGAGCTACTTAAAAAAGTGGGATGTGTGGTGTCCCCTCAAATGAAGAAAAAGATATTAAGGGATGTCAGATCTGTCTGATAATCTGAGAGGTCAACTGAAGTTTTGTCAGCCCGTATTCCCATCAGATTCTGTTTTGGAAGTCGAGTCGATACTATCATTACTACCTCAAATTTTGCTACTATTACTGCTCTAGGGTCTGCAGGACGTCAACCGGTCAAGTCACGTCTGGGACCGAGGATATCGTCAGTTGTTGCTCGTAAGAGTACCCCAAAGAGGGAGAAGATAAAGAAATCACCCGATACTATATTTAGTCCGCACCGCGGGGAGCATGCTTTTTTTTGGCTTCATGATGCCTACATTTAGACACCCCATCTCAAGACATCACTGCCAAATAAAAATGTATGGATACCCAAGGTTGTCGTACCAATAAAGTTTAATGAGCCCACTGGGCAAGAATGTGGAATGGAGCAAAGGTCTGAAATATCATATATAGTTGTAGCTATTGCTACGAAGTTTGATGAACAAGTGGAGGACGTTCAAGAAAAACCTCTAGATCTCCAAACAATCCAGGAAGCAACTATTGAAGAGAAATTTGAAAAGCTCAGGGCTGAAATTTCTGAGTTATCCAAAGAGCACGGAGTAGCCATCAATGATGATGAAGATTTTGATTTTAATTATTATCTCGATGAAGATTTCATGGATATCCATGCCATCGAGACTACAGCTACTGCATCTGTGCGTGATGCCCAACCTTTCATTGAAGGGAACACCGCAAATGATTTACACACGGTCCTTTTCCTAAAAGATGAACAAATTGGTTAGGTGGAAAAGAGAATGGCCGCCATGGATACAAACAATCACAGTCACAGTAGATAGCTTATCTAGGAGTCAACCAACCGGAAATAGTTCATATCATTTACATAATGAGAGAAGCTACCTCTGCTAATTGAGATGAGCAGTAAAAGAAGGATTCCTCACCAAGTACCATACCAAAAAAAGATATTAAACATTTGGTCGAACAACAAGTTTGGGAGGCCTTAGCCCAATGTAAGGGTGGTGCATTAATTTCAAGGGGTAGACCTTACCCAGAGGAGTTCGATATCGTACCTTACCCTGAGAGTTTTGTGTCACCAAACTTTAAGACATTCGACGGGACCGAAAATCCCAGGCAGTATATAGTGCATTTCCTAGTCAATTGTGGTAACACAGGAGGTAACGAAGCTTTGCTCTTCAGCTCTTCCAACAGTTTGTCAACAGCCTCTCACGAATTGCATTTGATTGGTATGTCAAGCTACCTAATGAATAGGTCAAGACATTTATCGAGTTAGAACAATTGTTTGTGAAGAGGTTTGCTGGAGCACAACATCATGTTTCTATTAGAGATCTCATAGTGGAGAAGCAAAAAACATAATGAGACCTTAGTGGATTACATCTTGAGGTGGAGAAATCTTAGCTTGAAATGTGAACCTCAACTACAGAAACAACATGCGATTGAGATTATACTTAAAAGCATCCATGGGACAGTAGCTTTGATGCTTAAGGGACTCACAATCAAGTCTTTCGAGAAGCTGCTAAACAAAGCTAGTAGTTTACAAGAGGAAGTCAATCATATGGATTCCCAAGAGAAGTCAGAAAAGACCAGGACAACTAGGATATTCGAGAAGAAGTTTGGGTTAGTGGAAACGGTCGATAAGGGAAAGCAGACGATAAAAATACAGGTAGAACATTCTCACCAGAGTACCCAGCAACCGTTTGCTCGACAACAAACACAGCAGTATGACGAGTCTATTCAGCAATCACATCAGGGAGGACTGTACCGAGTAAAAGGTAGAACGGGTCCAACTCTTTCAAAATGAAAAACGAGGATATATTCTTTTAAAGATGAGACTGTGCCAAAGATGTTCAGAAACTTAATGAAGAAGCTCGAGTTCAGATTACTGGGACCAAAGAAGCCAAAAATAAAGAAGTTGAAAAGAAGGAGTATCCCAATTTCTGCCCCAACCACAGAATGTTGGGGCATACAATAGAGGGTTGTTTGTTTTCAAAGACTGGCTTGAAGGAATTTTAAAGAAGGAAATATAACAATCCCGAAGGAATATTTGAAAGAACCTGAAAATGGTTTTGTAAATATGATTTTGATTGAGTCAATCACTCTGATAGATCTGTATTCAAAAAAATATGGATGGAGTACAGTTTGGAGCAAGTCATCCAAGAAGATACTAGATCAGATTCATATCAGTTCAACTCAGGAAGCCATTCAGAGTCTACAGCCTGCTCAAACCAAGATAGAGATTTTGCCAAAGAAACCATCACAACCAGAAGAGAAAGAAAAGAATGACGTCATGAAGACCGATAGCACCGGGGGGTAGGATAGTGGTTGCATCTGTTAGATTGGTTGTCTCAGATTCGAGAAAGAAAATCCTTGAACCCCTGACCATGTATAATTATCTTTTTGCCCCACCGGGGTATTATGAATATAATGATTATGATTTCAG
>NW_018239809.1:118533-126392 GCF_001263595.1 Phalaenopsis equestris | reverse complement strand
AGCAGGAAGAAATCATAGTGATAAATCTAAAGAGTGGGAAAGTTTTCCCCTCGAGATCAGCTCCAATTGATAAAGGAAAATAAATAGTCACTAAGGAAGAGCTACCTCCACCTCCGCAAGTGGAAGAACCACATAATCAAGTAAAGATTGGAGGATTATATAAAGTGGATTATAACGTGATAGCTCATCTTAGGAGGTTGCCGGCCAAACTAAGCATTTACAACTCTCTAATCCTGTCAAAGGAGATGAGAGAGTCTCTGGTTATAGCCCTGCTTGACCAGGATATTTGCTTAGCTCAGTTGGCCAACACATCCTCAGATGAAGTTTGCTCGTTAAAAGAACAGCCTGGGATAACCTTCACAGATGAAGACTTGTTGCTTGGTACTACTGATCACAACTAACCACTCTACATCTCTATTAATATCGGTAGATTTGTATTGTCCAGAGTTTTGAAAGATCCTGGAGCATCACTTAATTTAATGAGTCTACGGACATTGGCATATTTGGATATTGAAGCTCAAGAGCTTACAACAAATAAAATGATGTTAAGACGATTTAATCAAAAGGGAGAAAGAGCCCTTGAATCAATTACACTGTTAATGAAAGCTGGAGAACTAGTAACAATCGCAAAATTTCATATCATCGATGCAATGACCTCTTTTAATGCTTTACTTGGACAACCATGGATTCACAAGCATAAATGGTTCCATCGTCTCTACACCAATGTATTAAATATTTCAAATAAGGGCAAGAACATTGTATTAAAGGAGATTTACAGCCATTTTCAGTACGTGGAGTGGGCATTCACGAAGACACCGCCTACTACGCACCTCCAAAGAAAACTATCTTTTCCCATGAAATTGTGAAAAAAAAAGTACAAGATTCATAGGAATCACAAAGAGGAGGCCATTCAACTCCACTTCAATGATCTACTACGGTTTCTTCACAACAAGTTGGTAGAGATTCTTTTAGCCCATACACTCGATATCGAGGAAGGGGACGTGGGTGAGGAAGAACCAACACGATTGTTGAATGGACTAGGCTGACCATCAACATCGAGATGGAAGAAAATTTTGATGAAGAAAACTCCGAGGAAGAAATGATGATTATAAAATAGAAGAAACCACAGTATGTAATTTCCTTAGAAGATATGGAGAAAGATGAATACAAGTCGATGTATGATTGGATCAACCACTATGTGACGTCATGAACCTTACTCCAATCCACCCTCAAAAGGTTGAGAGTTTAGAGGTCAAGGAAGTTTGTAGCATTGGCTCAAAACCGATCAAGTTTTACCGTGCTTCCCCTTCTACTAGTTCTGAAAAATCATGTAAATTTAGAAGAGGATTCTAATGAATTATTGAAATTACCTTTTGGTTACTTTTCTCATTGTGTACACAAACTAATTCAATAGATATATGTGCCAAAATAAGTGCCAAAAGATAAGCTACAACTTTGTGAAAAATAGTGGAATGTTAAAAGTCGAACCCCAACTCGAAAGAAGGTCTTGGATTTAATACTTTAGCACCAGTCGATGACTCAAAATTTTGCATGGTTGTTACTAGTGAATTGGAAGAGGATTGTCTCAATGTAGAGGATGACTCTCAAGATCAGTTAATAGATGATGCTCCACCAGAATTTCAAGAAGAGATTAATTCAACTATGGATGAATTAAAGAAATCAACCTCGGGACTAAAGAGCAACCCCGACCCACCTTCATAAGTTCCTTACTCAATTAAAAAGAATTTAATAAATTGATAAAATTATTGTCAAAATTTAAAGATTTCTTCGCCTGGAGTTATGATGAAATGTAAGGGCTATCAGCAGAAGTTGCAGTTCATAAACTCGGGGTGGACAAAGATTTAACCCCTGTAAAACAAGCACCCATGAAGAATGTGCTTCGAGATAGAGTAACAAGTCATTATTGAGATAAAGAAGTTAATAGATGCTAACTTTGTAAGGGAAGAGCAGTACCCCACATGGTTAGCCAACACTGTACCAGTTAAGAAGAAAAATGGACAAATCTATGTATGTGTCGACTTCAGAGATTTAAACAAAACATGTCTAAAAGATGATTTTCCATTACCGATACCATAATTAATGGTGGACATCGCATCGACACAAGAGATTTTCTCTTTCATGGACGGATCATCAAGTTATAACCAAATCAAAATGGCTCCAGAGGATGCAGCACTTACAACATTCAGAACATCAATTGAGATCTTTTGCTACACAATGATCTCATTTGGGTTGAAGAACATCGAAGCAACATATTAATGAACAATGACAAAGATCTTTGATGACCTCATTCACAACCAAGTGCAATGCTATGCAGATGATTTGGTCATCAAAAGAAAACAGAAAATAAATCATTTGTATGATTTCAGGATCCTATTTGAACAATTACGACGACATAATCTTAATATGAATCCCTTAAAGTGCGCCATCGGCGTAACCTCTGGGAAATTTCTAGGATTTGTTATTCGTCATCAGGGAATTGAGATCAACCCGGATAAGATTAAAGCTATCTTAGAAATGTCTCCTCCCAAAACCTTAAAACAACTACGTTCCTTTAAAGAAAAGTTGGCATACCTGAGACACTTTATTTCTAATCTCTCAAGTAGTGTCAGCCCTTTTCGGTATTAATTAGAAAGGATGCCAAATTCGTTTGAGAAGAAAAATGTCAGCGAGCCTTTGAGGACATCAAATAATACTTAATGACACCTCCTATTTTGGCAGCCCATATCCTAGGAAAATCGTTGATACATTATATTGTGGCCTTAGACGACTCTCTCGGAGCCTTGTTGGCTCAGGTCAATGACGGGCTAAGCAATATGCGCTCTACTACTTAGTCTCCATCTAATACCAACGGAGGTAAAGCATTCGCCTATTGAGAAGCATTGTCTAGCTTAAATTTTAGCTGCCCAAAAGCTTAGGTATTACATGCTTTCTCATAAAATTACCTTTATTTCAAAAGTTAATTCGTTGCAATATTTGATGACCCGACCAACACTCTCTAGGTGTTTAGCAAGATGGTCAATAATTTTATTGCAATTTGATATAAATTTCTTTCTCTTGCGTGCTTTCAAGGGACAAATTCTAGCAGATTTTCTTGCAGCACACCCACTTCCAACTAAGTCCCCACTCAATGATGAGTTGTCATATGAGAAGATATTACAAATGGAATTGTCCATTGCCAAATATTTCAGTGTACAACGCGGGGAAATGTACTTCGATGGGGCTTCTTCAGCCAGAAAGGATAAAGGATCAGAGATGGTTATACCATGCAAGGTAGGAATTGGGCTGATTTTCATCACACCAGATAAGGGTATGTTGAGATTTTCCTATCACCTGACAGAGTCATGCACAAACAACAAAATAGAATATGAAGCGTTAATCACTGGGTTGAAATTGACAATCTCGATAGATATAACATATATTGTCATTTATGGCAACTTACAACTCGTCATCCAACAAGTTGCTGGATAATACAAGATTTTGAAGTTAAGGCTAGCAGAATATCATTAGTATGCAATGAAGCTACTAGAATAGATTCCTAACGTGACTCTATACCAGATTCCTAGAGGTGATAACGCCCATGCCGATGCTCTAACAAAACTTGCTAAGGAGCTGACATGTCCACCGAAGGATTCCATTGACATTATAGTACAAGGAAGACAGGTTTTGTCTCAAATCGACCTTGATAATCTACACATGCATGAAAAAGAAGAAGGAATGATGATTGCAGTTACTGACATTAATGAAGAATGGAGTAAGACATTGATAGAATATTTACAAACTGGAAACCTGCAAGAAGACAAGTCTGAGGCATACCACATCACAAGAAGGGCTATGTCATATGCTCTAGTGGGTGATGTTATCTACAGAAGATCGTTTGATCAGATCTGTCTGAGATGTCTAAGTAGAGCCGAAACACAAAATATTATCAAAGAAGTACATGTTGAATTGTATGGCGCTCACTAGTTAGGGCCAAAGATGAAATTGAAGATCAAAAGACTCGGATATTATTGGTCAGCAATGATATTTGATTGCATGGATACAACAAAAATATGAAACATTTGCCAAGTGCATGGAGTGGTCTTACAACAATCTCTAAATGTGCTACACCCAACTGTTGTCTCGTGGTCATTCGAGAGTTGGGGCATGGACATAATAGGTCTGATAGACCCTCCATCCTCTAAGGGACATAGATTCATTCTTGCCGCTACAGATTACTTCTCCTAGTGGGCAGAGGCAATGTCATTACGAGAGGTCACAACATAGCATGTTCTGCAATTTTTTAAGAGCCAAATTTTCTACTATTTTGATGTACCACACAGAGTGATTTCAGACAACGGGATAGTGTTCAAGAGCACAAAGATCAACAATTTTGTCAAAAGACATGGGATAGACTGAAGGTACTCTACAATTTACTATCCTAGGGCAAACAGACTGATCAAAGCCTTCAATAAGATGCTTGTACAAATCTTAAAGAAGATATTCGATGAAAATAAAAGAGATTGGCATAATAAACTATTAGAAGCTTTGTGGGCCTACTAGACAACGTTCAGAACTCTCACTCAATGTATACCTTACGCACTTATGTACGGGTTCGAGGTTGTACTGCCGCTGGAGGTTCAAACACCATCTCTCAGAGTTGTCGTCGCCAACCAATTTACAGCTGAAGAAAGTGCAAAACTCAGACTTGAAGAATTGGAAAGTCTCAAGGGAAAACGACTAGAAGCACAATAACATTTAAAACTTAACTAAGCGAGGATTGTGCAGGCTCATGACAAATTAGTCCGCCCAAGGGCATTTAAAATTGGTGACATTGTTCTCATTCTCAAAAGACCTATTCTTTTACACCACAAGATAGGTGGAAAATTCGAACCAACTTGGGAGGGACCATTTTTCATAGAAAATGTCTATTCGAGAGGAGCTTACCAGTTGGTGGATTTCTGAGGCGAAAGACCTATGATGTCTGTTAATGGTCGCTACTTGAATACATACTACCTAACGTGATGCTACTTGAAATCAACCTTTTGAAACTTTGATTGTTCTGAGGTTATTTATTTGGCCAAGTGTCTGTGACTGGGTCCAAAATTTTGTAATAAATTAACCCTAAAAAATGAAAATTTTTGAATTTATCCACAAACTTGTTTTTGAAAATCAACCAATGAAAATTAAATTTTGAAAATATACTTTGATAATTAAATATTATAAATAAAAGGGAATGATAAGATTTGTTGATTTTGCTTCTCTCGAGTTTGAGGTTTCTTACTCTTTTTTTCCACAACACAACTATCATAGTCTGCACCAATTTCTTCAAATCCCCCCAAAGTTCACACTGCACAAAATCTAACAAATTTTTCTCACCAATGTCAATCTTCATGTGTCACATATCTATGAGATTAACACCACAAATTCTCTACGCTATTTTCATGTTGTCATATATTTTTCCTGCTACCTCTTGGGTTGGATGTGAGTCCCAGCGCTTTCCTCCCTAAAGTAGCAGTTATTTCCCTTGAAACCATTTAGGTTGGATATGAGTCCTAGAGCTTTCCTTCCTAGCATAACGGATATATTTTCCTGCTACCTCTAGGGTTGTATGTGAGTCACAATGCTTTCCTCCCCAACGTAGCATGTATTTTCCTTGTCACGGGTTGGGTTAGATATGAGTCTCAGAGCTTTCCTTCCTAGTGTGACAGCTATATTTTCTCGCTACCTTTTGGGTTGGATGTGAGTCCCAATGCTTTCCTCCCCAACGTAGCATATATTTCCCTTTTCACCATTTGGGTTTGATATGAGTCTCAAAGCTTTCCTTCCTAGTGTAACATATATATTTTCCTGCTACCTCTAAAGTTGGATGTGAGTCCTAGCGATTTCCTCCCCAACGTGGCAGATATTTCCCTTGTCATCATTTGGGTTGGATACGAGTCCCAGAGCTTTCCTTTCTAGTGTGACATGCAGATATCTTCCTTATCATCATTTGGGTTGGATATGGGTCCCAGAGCTTTCCTCCCTAATGTGACACAAATCTTCGAGATAGGTTTAAGGACACCTTAAATGGAGTAAGGCAGCATAATCTCATCCTTTGAGATCGATTTAAGACCACCTTAAATGAAGTAATGCATCTAATCCTCTACCCAAATCTTTGAGATAGGTTTAAGGCCATCTTAAATGGAATAAGACATCCTATTCTCATCCTTTGAGATCGGTTATAAGACCACCTTAAATGGAGTAAGGCATTTGATTCTCTCTTCACCCAGAATTTGCATGCTCATCTCTTGAGATAGGTGTGAGACCACCTTAAATGGAGTAATGCATCATATTCTCATCCTTTGAGATCGGTATGATACCACTATTTAAGACCACCTTAAATGGAGTAAGGTATCTGATGCTCTACCCAAATCTTTGAGATAGGTTTAAGACCACCTTAAATGGGGTAAGGCATCAGATTCTCATCATTTGAGATCAATTTTAAGACCACCTTAAATGGAGTAAGGCATATGATTCTCTACCCGAATCTTTTAGATAGGTTTAAGACCACCTTAAATGGAGTAAGGCATCCAGTTCTCCACTGAGTCATCAAACTTTCCTTCTCAATCTGATTCTTCTATCACCCTTTGAGTTGGATGTGAGTCCTAGAGCTTTCCTCCTAATGTGCACAAATCTTTGAGATAGGTTTAAGACCTCCTTAAATGGAGTAAGGCATCCTATTCTCATCTTTCGAGATCGGTGTTAAGACCACCTTAAATGGAGTAAGGCATTCTATCCTCTACCCAAATCTTTGAGATAGGTTTAAGACCATCTTAAATGGAGTAAGGCATCATATTATCATCTTTTGAGATTGGTTTTAAGACCACCTTAAATGAAGTAAGGCATTCGATTCTCAACTCAAATATTTTGAGATCGGTTTTAAGACCACCTTAAATGAAGTAAGACATTCGATTCTCAACTCAAATCTTTAGAGATTTTAAGACCACCTTAAATGAAGTAAGGCATCTGATTCTATTTTCTAGATTAATACCCAAATTTAAATCCTCTTCTTCAGATCAGTACCTAAATTCTGACTCCCATCTTTTCGAGGTTGGTACCTAAATTTTGATTATCTTTACAGGATTGGTACCCAAATTGCAATTTACATCTCTGAGTCAGCACCTAAATATTGATTCTCATCCTCCAAAACACCTAAAATTTGATATTTTGAAACCCTTTCTTTTCTAATCCCCAGTGAGAGTTCCGAGTTCTCGGTTTCGATCGAATATTCACTTGTTAATTCCCCAGCGGAAACAAGTAACACACACAATTTTACACCTCCTTCCAAGTTTTTTGACTTAGGAGTTTGTATTGGTTTTGTCACTTTTGGTTGAGGTCTAGTTTCCTCCTTAGTAGCCTAGGGTCTAGCCATAGGACTTTTCTGTTGACTATTCCTAGAGGACTAAAAAAGGAACCCTCACCATTAGAAATTCTAAACCCTTATTTACTCAACTTGAAGTTCCACATATTGATCCTAACCTCTGGCACTTAGTAGGTGGGGTCAATATGAGGGAGCTCAAGGAGAGTCCCCATAAGATGGTTAAGCCTTAGGAGTAACCCAAGGTGGTTTGGTCTTGGTTAGGCTAGCGTGCACACACTACACTTTCTCACACACACCAAACCCTCCACACCCCCATCCCTAGACCCCCTTGATTTGGTCTCCTGACTCCTTTGGGAAAGCTCATATTAAAAGAACCTAAGCCCATGGCCCTTGGTTAAGAGGGTTAGGACCAGCATATTGAGCATCCAAAATGAGTCCGCATATGGCTTCTACTGGTTTGACAAGGCTGCATGGCTTACTTACCGAACAAAGGAAAATA
>NW_018239809.1:117835-118514 GCF_001263595.1 Phalaenopsis equestris | reverse complement strand
AGATTTTCATACCTATTTTACACTATTTTTGATGATATTGCACTTTAAAGAAGGGTATTTTTGATGTTTTGTTGCAGGTATGATTAATTATGGTCATTGGAGCAAAAAGATGCAAAAAAGGTGCAATTTAGAGCAAAAACGTAGCAAGAAATGAAATTTTGCCCTGTCACCTTTCGATAAGTCTTTCGATGTTTAATCTCCTTTAC
Source organism: Phalaenopsis equestris (assembly GCF_001263595.1). NCBI lineage: Eukaryota > Viridiplantae > Streptophyta > Magnoliopsida > Asparagales > Orchidaceae > Phalaenopsis > Phalaenopsis equestris. Next base: position 118,308 of record NW_018239809.1, on the reverse strand, counting down.
ACTTCTTGCATATTTTTGAATGAGATTACACTTTAAATAAAGGTTGTTTTCTATGCTTATTTTGTAGGGCTATTTTTCAGGAACACAACGCAACTGAAATGGGGCGAAACAGAGTTAAAATGGACTAAAACGGAGCCAAACGGTGGAGCTGCGCAGTCTTCTCGCCGATGGCTCCAAAATGACGCCGACGGTGAGATTTACCCAAGAAGACCAAAAACTGACAGAAAAGCTCGCCAAAGACGCCCTCGAGCCCGCCAACGGTGCCTGGGACGACTATGGACCCACTTTTGGCGGTTACGGGCTGAAATTCAACGTATTTAGACGCTTTTTGAAAGGGTTCTGTGGAAACTCTTCAAACTTCATCCCTACACTTTAAGAGAATGAATTTAGGTTAGAAAAAGAGGGTTATGTGTGAGAGGAATGTTAGGAAAAGTGTGGAGAAAGTTTAGGGTTTTTAGAATAGGAGTAGAAAT
>NW_018239809.1:114063-117592 GCF_001263595.1 Phalaenopsis equestris | reverse complement strand
TTTTCATTTTACTTTTCTTTTGTAATGAGTATAATTCATGTTTAGGATTTTGTGATGCATGTTAGAAGCGGATTTAATTATAAATGTGATGGTTTTTACTTGCACTTTATTTACATTATAATAAAGGCCTGTTGTAGTGTTAAAATTCATTGTAATTGCATTAAGACACGAGAGGACTGTAATTATCAATAAAATAGAACCACATTCAGATTTCATGGATGGTTAAGTTCATGGGAGTTGAATGCAAATAAATAAGGAAATATACTTTGATGGGCGTAGAATTTGAGATTTTAGGGTGACAGACTAAAAACCCTATTTCGGTCATATTGTTTGAGTACTGAAATGGTGATGTTAGCCCGTTAGCCCTCAGGTGAGGGGAATGTGGGAGCTCCAAAGTGAGAGTCGGTATCCTCCCAGCCTAGTAACGAATTCAATAAATAAGCATAGGATTAGTCAATGTTCTTTATGCCCGGACCAAAGGGTAAAGAATAGGTTTATATTATCCAACTCATTACATAAGAATAGTAGTTTTTAATATCTCAAAATTCTCCAAACCAATTCCTCCAAAAAGGGTTATCTTTACGATTAATATTTGCATTTAGTTATAATTACTATCTTTACATTTAACACTTGCATTTAGGAGTAGTTGCTAGATAAAAAATCATTTTAGTCGACATTCCAAACTAAGGACTAATTGTAGTAGATTAGAATTTGACTAACGACCTCTTACCTCCCTTCCCTGTGGGATCGATAAACGGGACTGCACTAGAGCCCCGTATTACTTGAGCGATACGTATACTTGCTTTTGAAATTGTGAATTTACAAAATCATTATAAATATATAAATCTGGGTTCATAAATTCTTACACATTAAAAGTTACATCAAATTTTTGGTGCCATTGTCCGGGATTTAAATCTTCTAGCAGCGGTATCAAATTCTTATATTTATAAGCATATATAAAGTCGCTGTCACTTGCCCATCCTAGCCCAAGATCACCAAATTACCAAAATACCCCTACAACCCAAATTTTTGACAAAAATCTCCAGATTGCCCAAAATACCCAAATAAACCAAAAATTCATCTCAAATCATTCCCCACTACCTAAGTTGACCAAAATTCACCAAGATTTCGAAATCCCCAAAATACCCCCAAATTTGCCAAAATTACTGAAATGCCTCTCATGACAAAAAATTTTCAAAAATTCCAAAAATTCTTAAAAATTTCAAAATCATCCCAAATATTCCAATTTAAACTTTGAACCATCACATTAACAATTTGACCCATTTTGACCAAAAGCCCAAAATTGCTCTTAAAGGCCCAAGTTCCCTAAATTAGCCTCAATCTTGGCCCAATTGACCTCAATCTTGCCCAATTTTAATTCTAAACCAAAATTCAACATCCTTAATACCAATTGAAACCAAATATAAGCCCAATTTAATCTAATTGCAAGCCTAATTTCAACCCAAATCAAAAAGCCCCAATTTTGACCCTATGTCCAAATCCCCAAATTGGCTCTTCAATGAAAATTAAAATCACTTGAAACCCTTTCCAAATTCTTCATGACATCCTTACATCAAATTAACCATTGGGATGGCCCCAAACTTTAATCCATTTCAACCCAAACTCAAGCCCACAATACTATTTTCAAAAGCCCATCAAAACTAAGCTCAATTTTCAGTTCCTTGAAATTAAAAGCCTACATGACAAAATCATTTCATCATCCAATTAAATCAAACCATTCACCATGATATTTTTAACTTTAGGCCCTTCCACATTTGGAATCATGACAATACCATTTAAAAATTACTCAAAACTCTAAAAAACTTTTTTCATGCAAAATTGGCCAAGCCAAAGACAAGCCATAAAGCCATCCCTAAGTCACATGCAAGCCATGTGAGTCATACTCATATCACCATGCTATTTTGGGCAAAAGGAGGAGCCTATCTAGTGGTCCCCTCACACATGATTAACCACTCCCATGACTCACTTAAGCACACCATTAGCCTTAATCCACTTGGATGGGGACTTCACCATGCTAACCCAGCTGAACCACCTAATTTTCTTCAGCACCCAAACCTTCCTTGATGGGTGAGCCCAACCCCAAATCATCCATTAAACCAAATTGACCCAAAATGACCCTTCCCCCATTCCTCTTTAATCCAAAACCTTTACACATGGTCAACCCCAATTGAATTCACCAAAACCAAGCTCTAGTCCCCCTGATCAAATGGTGACCTGACCCTGGCCGGTCAGCCACCTTGACTGCTAGAAAACCCAAATCCAAGTGCCCCACCTAGACCAAAACTTAAAATTACTCCCATCCAAGTGGTACCAACCCAATTGGACACTTGCACATTTCTTCCCTCCACCTATGCAGTCTACCATCCACCTCAGCCATCCATGCTAGCCACCATGGCCTCCTCTATTTAAACTCACCCTCCATGGACAAAATGGGAGAGGTTTAAATTCCTCGGGGGGACTTTGCCAAATTGTTCCCAGAGCTTCTACAAGACCTCTTGAGTTCAATCCAACCATCATCCAACCCTCTTCCCCACTAACCAGAGCCAATTTTTCAAGCCTAATTTGAACCTGAAATAGGACATCCTTCAAAACTTTACCAAATCTAAATTAATTGCACTCACACCATCCCTTACATCCCCTAAGTGACAGATAAAGATCCCCCATAAAAGTCCCATCACCAGACCACCCTAGCAGAAACTTTGATCAACACCCAAAATTGGTCTTGGTTGAAATCGTACCTAGGAAATCCACCACAGCCCAAGGCTTCATCCAGGAGCTCTCTGGACTCAACTCAAGCTTTTGGAAGAACTGAATCAAGGCCACACCTCTTGGGCAAAGGTATTGAATTCTCCCCTTAAACCGACCCTATTTTGATTCTCCATGCTTATATAATCGATTTAGAACTTGATTAACCACATCAATGTGTTCATCTCATCAAGACGAGTCAATAGGAAGAAACCCAAAGTGATTTTGTTGAGTATCGAGTGAGATCATAAAGTCTTAGTGTGAACGTCTCTCGGGTTAGGTCAGTTGGAGACGATGACCCGCGACCATTGGATCACGCGTGTATCACAGCAACAGCCAGGATTGCGTCGAATGGGACTTCGGTTCATAAAGCGCTGGCTGACTCAGATGGAGGTGTCAAACCAGAAGACAGTACGTGGAGCTTCGGAAATGCCGATTGTGATGTGGCGCTGCACTGGATAAGTAACAAAATCATAAAAATAAAATAAAATTACCTTCACGCTCAGTGAATTGAGGAGAACAATGTGGAAATGGTGTCATGTTTGTTTGATGCATGTGTGATTTTTAATTAAATAAATAGTGGATTTCTTATTTGGGTTCTCCATTTGCATGGACATTTTACCATGACTTGATTTTTGGGGTTTTAGTTCTCTCTGTCATGAGGGATCTTCCCTGATTTTTCCAAGGTCAGGGGAGATCTCTATGCAAAGTTCTCGTTTTTTCAATTTGATGTTTTCTATTTTGGGAAAATAATTATAATAAA
>NW_018239809.1:100603-114047 GCF_001263595.1 Phalaenopsis equestris | reverse complement strand
AATACAAAAATTATTTTGGTAGGTTCACTGTGGTCAGAGGACCCTAGGAAAAATATAAACTTGGTTTAACTCATTAAAAATAATTCTAATTTTCACCAACCCCTAAAAATGAAATAAAATTAAATTGGAGTAATTATAAATGTAAGTGGCATAAAAATTATTCTCCACATTGATTTAATATTAGAGGAGATTCTCATAAAAAATTCATGTCAATTGGAATTAATTTGACCACCAAAATGGATTAATTAAGTGAAATGACATTTTTGACACTAAAATAAATATAATAGTTAAAATACAACACAAAAAAATTCACCAAATTGATTTTGGGAGCTCCTTATGACTAGAGAAACCTAAGAAAAATAAAAGTGTAATTAAAATAAAATTTTCATTTTTAAGCTATTTTTATGTATTTAAATAATTAAAATTTAATTTTAAAATCATAAAAATTACAAAATTGCAAAAACACACTAAATTGTCACACTTGGCTTCCTGATCACTTAGGACCATTAAAAATAATTTTCCTAATTTTCTAAGTTAAGATATTAATTTTTAAAGGCTTAAAATGAATTTTCTTTAATTTTCCACAAAAAATAATTCTAATAATTAAAATATAAATCACAAAAATATGAAATTTGCTTCCTTGGGTTTGCTGACCTTAGACAGATTTAAGAAAAATATATAATTTAATTTTTCATTTAAATAATATTTTATATTTAATTAATACTAAAAAAACAAATAATTCTAATAATTAAATTAAACCTCTAAAAATCATAAAAACTGGTCCAAGGGGTCATCTGACTTGGGTGAACCTCTAGTAATTTTCTTAAGAAGAGAAGCTTTGTTTTGGTTGAGTTATTGAATTTTCTATGAAAATCCCTATTTTTGCATTAAAAATAATTATAAAAGTAAATAAATTCAGAAAATCACATTTTCTCCTATGATGTTTTAATTAATCTATGAGTGAGGTAACATAAAAATTTTTAAAGTCACTTGAGCTTGATTTAATGAACTATGAGGTGTTAAGGCCTTAAGGGCAAAAGGGTAATTTTGGAATTTAAGCCCCAATTAATATTTAGGTTAACCAAAGGGTAAATGGGTAATGAATGAGCTTAATTGACATGTCTTGATGATTGAAATATGAAAGGGATAAATGAGAGCAACCAATCTCACTTTGGTGACATTAAGAATAAATTTGTTATTCTTTAAATTGATGAATTTTATTTTTAAGGTGAGGGGGTTTGACTTTGGAAGATCATAACCCACTAACTTAAAACCCCAACTAAGAGTTTTAAAATAATTTAATATTTTTCTAACAATTAAAAACATAAATATTCAAATTTTTCTAACTATTAAAAATCTACCCATTAAATTTTAAGGGCTTAATGATGAATTAGGCTTAATCAAAAACTTGTCTAATGAGGCTTAGAAAATGACCAATAATTAATTTGAAACTTTTTTTTCTAAAACACTACAAGCCCATCTTAAAAAATCAAATTGGCTAAGTCCTTTAATTAAGCCAAATTGCCCCTAAGGGTCGTTACCCGTATAATTCATAAGTGAAACACTAAGTGATAATTACCCCACTTAAAGGGATAATCAAAACATCAAGGCTCACTGAGCATAAGGGTATGAATCGGGTGAACCACCTAGCAAACATAATAAAACTGAAATGAACTCGAGACTATTTGAGAGGTTGTGAAATGTCTAAGATATTACCTAGGACCTTTTAATGATCCTTTTGGGAATCTTAGAGGACACTTAAACATATTATGATTTGCTTAATGGAATCATTCCCAGAGATGAACAAATTGGACCCACAAGGGTATGACATAGGATTTGATAGACACACCTCAAACATGTGTTCCCTACTTTTCCTGTGATAATATACATATGCTTTGCAAGTATTGATCTTTCAGGTGTAGGAACAGGAAGAATCAGCATGTATTCTTTTAAATTATTGCATTGCAATCAAATTTTATTTACCTTTCTATGCTTCTCATTTTCTACTTGCAAATTTGTATGTTAAACAACAAGGCCACCCTAGATGTCAAAACTGAAACTTTTAGGATAGCCACAAAACCGAAACCAAAATAAAATTAAAAAATCAAAACAAGATAAAATTTACCGCCACAAAAAAAAAAACAAAAATTGCAACTAAATTAAAATGTCTCAATCGGATGATTGAGAATCCCTTGGAGGAGGAAACCTACGGTTGCTAACGAGATTTTCTAGGGTCTAAATAAAAGTATGGAACTCATTAAGTTGAGTATAGTAAATTCATTTAAACTAAGTGAATCCGAAGAAAAATAGCGGTGCTGGAACAAGGGATCTGTGGGATCCTAACCGGTGCCGCTCTAATCAACTTTAATATTCCTCATAATATTTAAATAAGCATAACCTTAGGAAACATTGCTTTTACATCAAAACTTGACACATTAGAAAACTTAAACTTGTTTCTTCAATGAATTTGAAGCTAGCATCGCGGGCAGCATGACCATCTTCAACAGCAAAACATGTCTACATCAGCTAAACATTTCCTTAGAATTAAATAACAAGCCAAAAGATTTTAAGGTTGTCCGCTTAGGGCAACATAAATCCTCAACTTATCTTTAGGCCTTTGTATGGATCTGCTATGCAATATAAGCCCTAACTTGTTTTAGGACTCCGATGTTGTCATTCTTCACGAACTAAATTCTCATATATTTCTGGCTATTTGTGTGATTGTTTCACACGAAGGTAAGCCTTAATTAATAAAATTCCTAACTAATAAAATTGGCAAAATGAAACATTTAAATATTTCTCCTCTAAATTGAAGTCAAACAATAGGATAGCTTAGGAAGTCACCGAGGTTCTCCTCAAGATCATGACATCCCCTAGTTCTTCTTCATTTAGATTTCAAAAAATAAAATGTTCCAAATTTGAGTCATTTCCCTTTCACACATCTTTGTCTGATCTCTTTGAAAAGTCTTATCCTTTGAAATTCTTGAAGACAATATTCTCTAATTCTATCGAGAGTTTTACTAGGTGGTTTCATTTATTTAAGATATAATTAACTATAAGGGCTTGCCTTTATAAGAAACTTTTAAAAACCAAGCTTAAGATGAACCATATTTAATTTTTTGTATTATATAAGAGAACTTGTCGGTCAACATAAAATGGTTTCGCAGACCAAACAAATGTCATACATTTCTTAGTTTATTTGATTGATTCTCACTATCAAGTCATGCATTTATCTTTTGTCCCTCCGAAGCGGGCAACGGGATTTCAATTCCGACGAACGATAACTTCCACAGCCCCCCCTCAAATAATGTTGACAGTGGGTTAAGTGTGTGAGAAGTTTTCTTTGTGAGTTTTTATTATTTCTGGTGTTTGTGAGTTTTCTAAGTGTTGTTGGAGTCAGAGAAGTCAGATAACTTCAAAGGAGTGCTTGGGGGAACATTCAAGATAAGTATTTGTATCTTTGTCCTTAGGTTTTGTACTTTGGATTAGAATTTTATAAATATGTTTTGTTTTGTTATCTACATGCTTCTTTAATAGTTTTCTTTTCTTTGTCCTCGCAATATGAAGTAATTAAATAAGTGATTTTTTATTTTTTTTAAAACTTCTTTCATTCTTAAAAATTGTTCTTATATTTTTACCAATCATATATTTACTTTACAAATTGGCCACTTGTATTGTTAAAACCTGTTGAGGAACTTATAGACCCGAAAGGGTTAAGATTTTTTGACTTGTAAGCATCACATTCTACCTTGAAAAGAGCAGTTGCGATCGTCTAAAGGGGGTGCAATTAAATAAGGAGATAAACTTTGTTGAGCATAGAAATGATGTTTATAGAGTGACAAGCTAGATTCTTTTACCAATTTGGTCTAGAGATTGGAACTAAGGGTCACTGATAGGTTCTGTAGAGGGAGCACAGTTGGTAATCTAAAAGTGAGAGACTAGAACCTACCCAATGCTACTATACATGCCGACACCAACTTTAGATTAGTCAATATTCTATGCACAATTCAAAAGAAAGTAAAGAAATAGGTATACTTCTATTTGTCATAATACCACATTTAAGTTTCTAAACAAATTTTGATATCCTTCACTGATTATGAATTATTGACAAGGAGAAAATCTTTTTATATATATTGTTTAAGTCATTACATTTATTTTTATTTGTATATTATAGAATTCAATAAACTTAATTTTCATCTTTAGATAGTTGCTGCATTCTTAAGTAAAGTTTTCTTAAAGTCAAAATTCTTGTATTTCATTTTATTGTTTACCTATTTTCAACTTCCTCGTGGGATTGATACTGGGGTTTTTAAAAAAAACTTTATATTACTTGAAACGATACATACACTTGCATAGTACCCCTAGTGAGCAAACGTAGTACCCCTAGTGAGAAAACTATTTATTTAATCATATTATATTTGTTCTCACTAGCCGCTAAACATAATTTGGGTCAAGTTTTTGGAATATTAAGGTGCATAAATATCTTTGTAATTGTGGGTCGGGTCAGCAAATTACAAAAGTTGCCTCAAATACAAGTCTCTCCGGAGGTGACAACCGAATTGAATGGGATTAATGGTCGGTCATCCAACTCATATGATAGATCGACTCACAACACGAGAATACAATCAATCAAATTATAATCAACCTAAATAATAAAAAGGGACAAATCTTTCTCATGTATGCAAAAGGAGTTACAATGTATTTCTTTCAGAAAAAAGAAAAATAGAAAGAATAAATCCTTGTGTCAGCACCCTAGTGGGTAGCCGATCCTTCTTCGTTTTCCAAACCATCCTCCTCTTCAGAAGATTCTTCTGACTTGTCTAAAATTAGGGTAGAAAACTCTTCATGGTAAAAAAAATTGGGTTAACCAGGCCGTGGTGAATAAATCGTTGGATGGCATAATCCACCCCAAGCCCTTGACCATCCTCATATTCCTTCTCAGAAATGAACGAGATGACATTCTCCTTCAGCTCAACAATCTCCTTCTGCAAGGTCACTATAATGTCAAGAGATTCTCCATTAACCTTCTCAGAATTGCCAAACTTAAGCTTTAGAAGGTCCTGATAAATGTGTGCCCACTTGAGATCACCTCCGTCAAAGTAACATTTTTTTGAACCCCATCCAGTGCCCCTTCCAATTTGATCAAGGATAACCCTAGAAAATGGGCACTCTATGCCACCATAAATTGCCACAGATCCACATTATGGAGGAGTCCTCAGTGGTTGAAGCACCATAGGGTACTGTTGAGTTCCTCATACCACGAGAAGTTCAAAAAAAGCCATGGGCATGCTTCTGTTCACATTCATCTGCATGTACTAGTCTAAAAACTCCAGTAGACCAAATCACTTGTCAAATTTGAGCCACGTCATCTTGGTGCCCTTGTGAATGGGCTCCCACTCAAAAACCTCCTTGCTCCTATTCAAAGAAGGGGGACAAGGGATGTTTATTTCCTCCACCAGTTCTTTACCCTACCGATAAAAGTTCTTTCCCTGAAGGAAGGCAAGGTTTCTTCATCAAATGATTAAGTTTATGCTTCTAGCAATGAACTAGAATGGGTAACAGGAGCGGTCCGACTAGCTTCAGCTCTCTTAGACAAGGAAACAAAGGAAGGATCCTTGACTTACAAATCTGTTGTGAAATATAATGGCCCCGGGGGGTTATGATTTCACCCAACTATTGAGTACCACATTTCATCTTGGGCAGAGCCGTTGCGATCACCTGAGGGGAGTGTAAATAGATAGGGAGATAAGTTTTGATGACATAAATTTAATGTTTCTAGGGTGACAAACTATATTCTCTTATCAACTCGGTAAAGAGTTTGGATCGTAAGGGTCCCTAGTAGGTCATATAGAGTGAGAGACCAAAATCTACTCAGCAATACTATACAAGTTGGTGAAAACTCTAGGTTAGCCAATTTTCTTTGCTAGCACTGGGAGGGGTAAAGAATAGTTATGCTCCTATTTATCACAGATAACATTATATTTTAAGCATTTCATTCCTATACATTATCTAGGTCATTGCACAAGAAGGGTAGTATTTAACATCTAGAAATTCTACAAACTAATTTATCTAAAGAAGTTATCTTTATATCTAGAAAATTATCTTTATATTTAAGAGTTTCATTTAAAATTAGTTGTTAGAAAAAATCAAGAATAATTATTAGAAAATTCACTTTAATCGACATTCCAAACTAAGGCCTGATAATAGTAGACTAAAATTAGCTTAAGGGATTTCTTACCTAACTTCTCTATGGGATCGATACTGGGGTCTTCAAAGAAAACCTTATATTACTTGAAATAATACGTATACTTACGTAGTACCCCTATTATATAAACTATTTTATAAATTTTATAACATTTCAATTTTGCACACTAACCGCTAAATATAATTTGGGTCAACTTTTTTGCCATCTTTTGGAAGCTAAATTACTACTTAATTGTGGGTCGGGTTAGTGACACATCAACTCTCAAAGAAGAGGAGGTTGTGGTCGCAGTTTCATCCGAAACTCCTCCAGAAATGTATGTTCCCACGTCATCATCCCTTGCCTTAAAAAAATGAGAAGAATATTTTTTATGGATGGAGGTAACCTTGCAGACCCCGTATCTTGAATAACAATGTTGGTTTCAGACACGAAGATAAGGTACATCGAGCCAAATTATAATTAAAAGGGTCCTCATTTTCACTTGAACCCGAAAGAGTCTACTGGTTCTGATGTTTGGTGGCCAACTTCTCCTACGTCGCATTGGCCTTGACCACCTCGTCAATATCCGAGATGTGTCACTGTTCCTCAATCATCTTGTGTTGCAGCATGTGAGTAGTTGTAGTCTCGACATTTTATTATGGGACCAAAAGATAACTACCGGTCAACATCGCCACATCCATACTTGATGGAAGAGACCTCCATTGCTTGCTTCAAGAGCTTAATTTGAATCCTCTAGTCGCCAGAGCAAGACCCGATCAAACACTTCTTCTCCCAATTCTTTATTTTATTTTCCACCCTTAATAGGTGGAGTTCCTTGCCCACCAAAAACACGACAAAGCTTTCCTGATCGACCTTGAAGACATAATAGTGCTTGAATAGATTGATTTTCCATAAAATGCCCTCCCGAAAAAAGAAAAATGAAAGTCATTATTGTCGCTATAGTGTTCGGTAACATTTGCATGTGGATGACTCTGTATGTATTAAAAATTCTTTGAAGCTCATCACACAGAGACAATCGAAGGTCGTACTTGACCTGGTTGCACTAGAAGACCAGATCCTTGCCTAATTCATCCATTGTTTGTGTCAACACTGACATCCTCCGAAGAGCACGTTATCGTGAATGATGTACTTCTAACACAACTCTGCCACATCATTATCCGTAAAAAATGAAGGGTCGACACTCTTGACGGAACTAAAAAGGGTAGGGGAGTACTTGGGAGCTATCTCAGGGAGCAAAGGGTAAAATGAAGAAAATAGAAGAAGAAGAAGAAATTAACCGAAAGTAGTAGAAGAAGAAGAACCAAAAGTAGAAGAAGAAGAAGAAGAAGAAGAAGAAGAAGAAGAAGAACCGAAAGTATAAAGAAATTAACCAAAACATGTAAAATGAAAAGAAATGGTCTCTTGCCCTACATATAAAGCATACATGTAAGACAAAACGTCACATAAATGTCACACCAAACAACATTTCAAATTTATTTAAATGTTGTTTTATTATGGATAACATTATTACAAGTTTTGAATAAAGTATTTTATGAATGGGTCTTCCCTAGCTTCGGTCGGGGCATACCTCTTCCGAATTAATCGACGGAGAACCAACTTTCTGCCTTGCCTCATGTGAGCCACCTGATCGGTGGCATGCTAGAACTCAGACAGGGAGAATGAATCACAGAGTGCCCCTAGTTCATACTGCACGTCCTCCTGCCTGCTACGCAGAGCGGTGTTCGCCATCTGCTAAGCTGCCACCTCTAAATATGTTGCCACCAACCAAGCTGAAAATTCCCGCACAAGATCTATGGTCGAACCTCCGATTGCTCCCTATGAAAATCGCCCAATACCCTTAAGGGTTTGGTCCAAGTTTCCTGCTGCTCCATGTATCCGGGAGCAGACGACTGCCACTCTGTTCGCTCCTGTTGAAAGATGATAGCTGTTAAAAGGTCAGACGACCGATGCCCTCTTGAAATACTTGATGGCAGAAGCCTTGCGCACTCAGCCTACAAACTGGCTACAGTGGGGGCACACATCGCAACATCTTTCAATGGCCCACCATTTTCGCCCCACCATCTTCGCACCCCTCCGACCCAATCGATTCATCTACATTAAGAAAAAAAAGTTTGCAACCGCCAAAGAGCCAATGGAAGCTTTTATGTACCAATGAATCTACCTATTGAAGAGAGCGTCATCAAAAGTCTCTCTCTCTCTCTCTCTCTCTCTCTCTCTCTTTCTCTCTCTCTTGCGTGCGCGCGCGATGAGGTACTTCCACCCTCCAACAATAGTGGATGTGGAGAGACAGTGATCACTACTCACTTCAGGTTCTTTTTGCTCCCCTCAAAACTTTCGACAAGCAAAGCTTGCGGTCCCCGACAATCATGTCTATATCAGATCCAGAATTCAGGGGTTTCTGACAAAGCTTTTTTAGGGAATGTTCCTTAGTGGCATCAGACAAGTCGACTATGTCGATCGAAGAAAGTTCGACTATCTACAATTTTTTTTCTTCACACTTTTCTTCCTCATTATAGGAGCTGAGACCTAATAGCCCACCTTTGCCAAAATTTTGGTAAACACGTTGATCCAGTTTGCACCATCAGCCATGATGCTCCTTGGTGATTTAAAAAAAAATTACTGCAAGGGACGATGCCAAGTCATTTATTCTATTTATAGATTACACTAGACATGGAACCCAAAAGGAAGTAAATTATTTAATCAATCCTTAATTTTGATGCCACTGATTGTTTAATAGTTTTCCTATTATTGTCATAGTTGTCACTATCAAGAAGTAGAAAAACACAAGAAACAAATATTTGTGCACCAATATCATCAACACAAATCTTAAAGCATTCAAACAATTAAAGCTGATAACTCAATGATCGAGACGTAAAAATTAAGAGGTATGATATAAACCGGTCATCTGAAAGATTATCAGAAGGATCAAGTCCACATTTGGCAAATCCGGTTGACGGGCCTATCTACGTTTCCAACCACCAAAGCTCTCTAAAAGTTGACCGAATGCAACTGACAGACGAACCATTATACCTCGCCAAAAACACCTCCACTCGGTGTGTCACTTTTGTTTGCCGAACTAAGGCAAGACTGACTGATCACCGCCATACTTAAAATTTAAATGTAATATACATTTAATATTAAACCACTGCATTGATTGTATTAAGGGTGGTTTCAAAAATCGCTTCCTCCTCTAGCAATTTAGGACAATTTTCATAATCAATCTCTTCTTTCTATAACTGTATTAGAGAACCTCCTATAAATAGGAGTCTCAACGATGAATAAAGGGACCCTGGTCTCAGGATTGTCTCTCGACATCATTTTCTCTCGACATCTCTACTAAGAATTTCCTAACATTCCACTCTCTCTCTCTCTCTCTCACCCCCTCCCCCCTCCCCCCTCCTTCTTCCTATTTTCATCACCAATAATATCAAAGCCATTGTAAATATGGAATCTCCTAAGAGTCTCATGCATTTGGGTTCCCTTCAAGGGAAGCTTGCCTTCATTAGGAGATTTATTTCCAATGTTTCTGGTCGATACAAACCTTTTGCTGCCCAGGCCAAAAATGATGTTTATTTCTACTAGGACAAAACATGTTAAGATGTATTTGAGGATATTAAACCAATAGTATTAGCTTCTTACATCCCTCAGAACCTTCTTTTCTTATATATCACCACCTTATTGACTTAGACTAATGACTAGGATGAGAAATAGAATCCAAAAAAATCTTTTACGAAACCACAAAGATTTTCATTATATTTCTGACCATATGCACAACGATGGAGAAAAAAAAATCGATGTTTGCATGACCTTATTCGAAACAACAAAACATTTTCATTCTCTATCTGACTATTCACAATGATAAAGAAGAAAAGTTGACGTTTGCTTGATCAAATTCAAAAGGACAAAGATTTTCATTCTCTTTGTGAACATTTTCACAACGATAGAAAAGAATAGTCGAGGATTTATCGGTAGGTGCTTTATTAGCTCAGAATAAGTAGACAAAATTTATTTCCTTTATAGGAATTTTTCATATAAAATTTTTGATGTCTTCTATTATAATTTTTGTGAATTTTTATGAATTAAGTTATGCCTGCATCGCCATAACAACAAGTATTAAATGAATTACTGGTAATAATTTTAATATAAGTAATTTTATGCCTAAATGCTGATAGTAATTAATTAATAATAATAATTTATTTAATATTTATTAAGAATAACGCAAGCCTGTGTTGCCTTTCCTTTCCCAGCTGAATTCCCGCAAGGCTCGGCGGACCCGAAACCCTCGAAGACAAAGCAGTGACGGAGCTTAGCGGGTTAAACTGCCAACTTTCTCCCCTTACCGCGCCTACCCGAAGCTGTTCACGGAAAAGAAACGAGGAAGTCGCGACGGGCTCTCGCCTCTCGCTGGCGCAGGTAAACTTCGTTTTTCTTACCCCCTCTCGCGCGCCGTATGATTTCTTTTGGCATTTTTGACCGTTTGGCAGGTTTTACGCTCCTGAATCTAGCTTAAATCCGGCTACCAAATAGTCCCCGAGGGAGTCGAAATCGAGATTGGCTAGTTAACTTTAGCTTAGTGGATTCAGACGGAGTCAAATTGAGGTCAGCTACGGGATCGCGGCTTACAGAGACCACCGAAACTTCCATGTTTCTCATCCTTGCTCTGCGCTCCTACTAGAAACCATTGAGGAAGGTAAGCCTGTTCGCGCTGTGCTTCTTCTTGGCTTGCCCCGGATTTATTAAATCCACCGATTCACAAGATTTAGTATAAGTGAGTCCCGGATTTATTGCGCAAAGGCGTCATTTTGGGATTTACGGGAGCTCGGGATTTACGGAGGCTTTCTTTGACGTTTGGCAGGATTGAGCTCCTTCATAAATCCTGCTCAAACCGGCTGCCAAACAGCCCCTTCAGTTATCCAGGTTGTTAGTTTCAGAGTCAATAGTCAAAGTAAATATTCTTATAAATTCATGATCGTTGAAACCTCATTCCATAGATCTGCTTTAATCCTAACATAGCTGAATATTTAGCACCAAGCATGTTCATTGGCACACCAATGGAAGTAGATTTCCGGGAAATGTTGCGAAGATTTCATTCTTTTGTTAATATTTTTCTTATGGAGGCTTATTATCTTTCCTAGACAATGATTGGAGGTATTTGCATGCACATTCATATGCTGCGTTATTGTAACAATATAATTGATATGGTAGATAATTATTGCACTGCATGGGATAATTGTCATTGTAAAGTGCACACTCTACCAAATAGCCCCTGTAGTTGAAATGCGGAATCAACTGGTTCAACGCTAGGCCACTAGTTCACTAGTGTTTCCTTTAGTTTATAGTATTTTATACTATATGGGATTTTGAATGGGTTTCATTGTTGATATTGAATGACCCTTCCAGACTTGTACTCGTAGGTTAGCACTATCTTTTTAGTTTAGTGCTCGTCACTCCATATATTGATTTTTTTCCCCTTAGATTAGGGTTATTTGGTGCAACTAATAAATAGTTCAATATATATCCACTATTGTAGTGAGTTAAACAGGTAATGACTGGATATAGATGTGTGTTTTGGGGTTTATATTGTGCTTATGATGATTGACTTTAATGGTTAGATATAAAGTTGTTTTGGTGGATATAATTATATGGCTTTGAGGTTTTTAGTAGTCCTGATGTGATCTGCTGATATTGTAATTTGTTTCGTGGATATACTTATTAAGTAAATTATAAAGCATGAAAAATTCGCATTGTTGTCCATTCTATGTGAAGTCTTGGATGGTGGGGTGGGGCATAATTGTCTGCAGTAAAAAATTGTTCTCCTTTGATCACTGGGTAAATGAGTCTTTGATTCCCTTGCTGAAGATGTATTTGTTATTGTAGCAATGTCGCTTAGAATGCTTGTCTTGATTCTTTCATTTCCTTCTTACCATGCGGTGTAATTTGCTTAATTTCTTGGGTGATTACTTGCCTAAGATTCTTTTCAAAATTGGTTTAGTGTTTTATTCAAATGGTGCGCCTTACAGGCTTCTGTAATGTAAGAAAGAGGATTCATGGGTCGCCCGGAGCCTTACACGCTGTTTGCACAGACCTTTACTCATCCACTACTTGATGAGTATGTTGATGAGGTCAGTTTGCTTTGTTTTATTCATGAATGCCTTTTATTCCTCCAATATAGTTTTTCTCTTACTCTGGAACCTTACATTGCTTTCTCCTGTCTTTTACCCTCTAAGTTTAACACCTTGATAAATTCTTCCATGTTTCAGTACATACAAGTAGTGTTAGGAAGTTGTGCTGTTTATGCTATTTAAGCATGATTGCTAACCTGTAATTGTTCATTGAGCATGCTTTGGAAGAAAATTTCCTCTCACTTGAAGATAAATTTCTCATTTTTAATTTGTTATACTTCTAATGGCGACATTTGATTTGGCTGAAGGACTTTGTTTTGATTCATGATCATTTTTCTTTTTTTGCCAGAGTATTTCTCCATTTGTATTTTGACCTTTCTCCTTGTTTAGTGGAACCTTTTAGAAGACGCCTATGGGCGAGCCTTTATCTTTTGTTCTGTGAAGTGCAATATGATTGTTATAATGCAATTCAGCAGACCATACGCTGTAGTGATTTTTTTTGGTTTTCTAGAAAAAAATTTCTTCGGTTATTTTAAACGGAAGATGTGATTGACATGTCTTTTGTTGCAGGTCCTATTTACAGAACCTATTGTTATAACAGCCTGTGAGTTTCTAGAGTTGAATTCACCATTATCTAATCCACCCTTTTCACTTATGGGGTAAGATGCTACAGGATTATTGTTGAAAATTTGTTTGAAAATTATTTCACATGTTATTTTCATACCTCTAATGCATGTGATTCCATTAAAAGCAGAAACTGCAATTCAAGTATAAATTTTTATTTTCAGTTAAAAGTTTGCTTTTTCATTTTATAGAAGATTTCTAATTCCTTTTTTCTCTCCCCTTAAATTTCAGTGTCTAGCATTTTATAGCATTTAACAAAAGCATTATGTCTAAAATCTTCTGAATTTACACCAAGGGTTTGTTTGGCGTGGCAGCAACTTTTTAAAAGATGGTTATAAAGTTTGGTGGATAAAGTAATTTCTCAGAAAACTGTAATGAGAATTATAAAAATATATTTTTTCTAGAAAAAAGAAATGACAACTTTATTATAACCACCATACTTTAACTTGTTTGGTTGAAAAAATCTTCTCCCCCTCAAATCTCAACACCCCCCCCC
>NW_018239809.1:97794-100549 GCF_001263595.1 Phalaenopsis equestris | reverse complement strand
TATTGTGGCGGTCTGAAATGCAAAACCGACAGAAAACTGTGTCGAACCCTAAATTGTTTCCCTATATTTTCATCCTATTTTCTTGTGTAAATGCTATTTTCATCTCGTTTTGTCATCAAGATTGCTATTTATGTGCTTGAGGTTAAGTATGATTGACAAAGTTTCTTAATTTTTGTTCAATCTTATACTGTTGCACAAGCTTTTGATTGGAGAGGCTGAAATATTACTTTTCAACAAAATCTATTCTGCAATAATAGGTTAGAACAATACTTTCTAATATGGTTTTGTTGTGGTCCTGTTTCACGATTGGTTTACGGGAAAATCAAGAATGCATGTGCAAAATTCAGCCCTAAGGATTGATCTAGTCGTAATTAATTTTTAAACTAGTTTAAACTAATATTATCTACGTCATTTTCCTAGATAGTTTTTAGGCAGCCAGACTAGGCCAGACCACCATATGCTTTTTACTTAGCAAAATTCTTTTGTGGAGACTATCCTTTTAATTTAGTGATTTCTTATACGTGCCTTCTTTTGCAACTTTTCTGGATAATGTATTCATGTACCATACTTCGTGTGTCGGTCACTTGCACAGTGTTGATATGAACTATAGTTATTTGTTATGTGCATGGGTCATATGGTTTGATCAAAGTTCAAGTTCATCTTTGTTTGAACTAATAAATTTTAGTGGGGCCATGTTGAGCTATGAATTTGGGATGACACAAATTTCGTGTAGGAAAATGTTTGTGGGGTTGATTTCAAAATGATATATTAATTTATTATAATGCTATCTACCAAGTTAGTCAAACCTATCAACCAATAATGGGACAAGTTTGCCTCTATGTTACTCATTAACCTAAAGGTGAATAATATTGACTCATTAGCTGAAAGATTATTTATTCAACTTGTCTACTGCACTTGTTAGGCAATCGAGGTCCTGTTAAAAACTAGTTGATTTGAACTCAACCACAATGCTTAAGTTGAGCAGCTCTGCCTTTTGAAGAATAATGTCTTATTTATACTGTATTTTTAATGATGGAAATTGTGAATTATTGCTGCATACTTCACTAAGTTTGCCAATGTAATTATGGGCCACCTTTCACAAGTTACCAACTTGAAGAAAACTTGATTACGTCCAATAATTCTAAAAGAGTGTACTCATCCCTTGACACATGTAATAAACTGGGTATGTGATGAGTTTATGTTGTAAGATTGTTGATCTGAACTTTACCATATGATCAATGGTACAACCATTATTTTTATATGAAAATTATTTTTGGTCAAGTATAATTTCTTGTTGCTTTTATTTTACCACAGTGAATTTTTCATTGTATTCCTTGCTTATTTTTTTAGAAGTTCAGGGCAAAGTGATTTTAGAGCTTTCAAGGGGCCGTTAAACCAAACAGAAACCACATGATTTTTGTACTCTATTAAATATTAGGTTTTATAGTATTTTTGTTAGCCTTGTTAGTTTTCACTGTCATCCTCAACGGCCTGTTTGGTGCAATTATTTCACAGCTATGTGTACCAGACATACGCCACACTTTTGTTTTGATTGCAGCTTTTTTTTTTTTTTTCATTTTTCTGAAATTTTGTGGTAAAAGGTAGCATTTTACAAACAGATCTGCTAGTGCTGTAATTTTAAGAATGTCATTATTTGATACCCGCAATAACAGCTTTTTTAATAAAAAAATTTGAAATTTACAATAGCTTTCAAATAATCTACTTTTACTATGACAAATCTATAAAAGCTGTAGTCTCCAAAGTACGTTAAACTTCGGAAAAGGAGATTCTCATTTTTCCAGGATGAAGATATTGAGTTCAGACACAATTGAGGATTGAGTTCGATATGGTTGACATTAAATAGGGTTAATTTTTTTATGTCATTTGCTGCATTCTTCCCTTGAAAATTTTTTGCTATGTTTTTAAAGTGTTTTTCTGCTATCATTCTTCGTGTATGCAAGGAGAACGAAGCATTTGTTCTGGAATGCTTGTACGTATGAAAGGATGGAAATCTAGCTTTTCTCTTAGGCTATGTTAAGTCTGTTGCTTATATTAGAGATTTTTATTTATAGCTATTGTGGATACAAATGAAAAGTGTGCAAGGGTAAAATTGGTCGCAAGCCTCAGATGCGAAAAGTTGAGGGTTGTGTTAGGTATTTGACATCCAGTGTAAAAGTTGTCAAAAAAACATGACATGAAACTTTTAGATCCTTGTGTAAATGCTAGGGTGTCTCCTGGAAAAGATGTCCTCGATATCTTGAATACAATGAAAATTATGCAACGTTTGTTACACCGATACCCGGGTGTAGTGTCAAATAAGTGTCGGCGTTAAAAAGAAAAGGAAGTAAGGTTGAGGAGGTTTGCCCGTAAGAAGCTGTCGGTCACCAGAATTGAAATCCCGTTCCCCGCTTCGGAAAGACGTTTTAATTTACACACACACACACACACACACATATATATATATATATATATAGTTTTAAAAAAAATATGAAATCAAGCTGACTTAATATTTTTCACAGTTTAAATGAAAGAGCGTTCTACATCAAATCGTGTATCTATCCTGAGGGATAAACACAAGACTTGAGGATGAGACTCGATCAAATAAACTAAGAAATATATGACGTCCGTTTGGTCTGCGAAAATTATTTTATTTGCCGACAAGTTCTCCTATTTAATACAAAGAATTAAATAAGGTTTATTTTAGGCTGGGTTCGGAAAAACTTCCTATAAGGGCAAGTCCCTATAGTTAATTACA
>NW_018239809.1:96484-97687 GCF_001263595.1 Phalaenopsis equestris | reverse complement strand
ATCCGGAGGCGAACCTCGGTGACTTCCCAGTCTATCCTATGGTTTGGCTTCAGTTTTGAGAAGAAATTATTCAGGTGTTTCATCTTGCCAATTTTATTTAATTAGGACTTATACTTGCGTGACACGGTCACATAAATCGCCTAGAAGATATGAGGGTTTACGTCGTATCGGACGACAACCTCGGAACCTAGAACAAGTTAGGGCTTACATTGCACAGTCTGACTGTGCAAAGGCCTAACAGATAAAGTGAGGATTTATTTCGCGCTAAGCAGACTACCTCGAAATCCTATGGCTTGTTGTTTAATTTCTAAGATTCTAAGAAAGGAATGGCTTAGCTGGGGAAGACATGTTCTGCTGTTGATGATGGTCGTGCTGCCCACTGCGCTAGCTCCAAGCTCCTTGCCGTGACGAGTTTAAGTTTTTTAGGGTGTCCAGTTACGATGACAAATTAAACGACCCTTTGGTAATAGTCCTCTAAAGGTCCTATGTAAAAAAGAGAGACATGCTTAAAGCTATATAATATAAAATGGTAATAGTATGTAAAAATGGGAGGCATGCTTAATCAATAGCCTCATGTATCAAATAAGCATAAAATCTTTCCATATAACCAAATAAATGCTTACCACCAGGGTAAATAGAATAGGGAAACATCAGCTAAGACTCTCGGCCAAAGCAACCCACAAGGGAGGTAATCACTAAGGCTCACGATCAAGGTAGCAAGGGACAGCTGCTAAGGCCCATGGCCATAGGCAACCCAAGAAACAATAAGTGAGGCTCACGGCTAAGGCAAACCCAAGTCCAAAAGAAGCTCACGGCTAAGGCAAACCCAAGGCACAGGAGCAGAGGAGGCTCACGGCTAAGGCAAACCCAAGGAACAACAAGTGAGGCTCACGGCTAAGGCAAACCCAAGGAACAACAAGTGAGGCTCACAGCTAAGTTAAACCCAAGACCAACAAGTGAGGCTCATGGCTAAGGCAAACCCAAGTCAATTCCCTAAAAGTTTTGATATACATAAGAGAGTACAAAACATCGCCAATCTCTCAAAGTAACAAGTTTGATCCATCTACAATCATTCAAATGATTCAAACTCAACAAGAGGGGGTAAATTAAACTCAAGAAACTCCAATAGGTCTCATGGGTAGGAGTAGGAACCAAAGCCAGTAAAACCACCTCCAAACCACCTCTCGGGTAAGGGCCAAACAA
>NW_018239809.1:90360-95066 GCF_001263595.1 Phalaenopsis equestris | reverse complement strand
GGGGGAGACGCGAACGGGAGAGGGAAAGGGAGACAGAGCTCGGGTGAGTGAGTTTAGGGATATAGGGCTTTAAAAGGAAAAAGGCGGATTCATTTTTTTTATAATAATATAATAATATAATAATATATATATATTAATTCCCCTGCAATTTATTCGCGCGCAGTGCTTTAGCAAAATGGGTGTCCTACCCAGGCAAAATCGACATTCCGGATGCGCCGGTGCAGTCCGTTTTGTCATACGGGGTCGCTCGGACATCATCGACGACAATCGGGGCAAAAACACGTCAAAATTCAAATTTCATAAAAAATTGATTTGCGATCAATCATCTCCAACAAACTATTCAAGTCCTCAACAGATAACGGTGCAAGCGATGCGAATTGTAGTGATCAGACGTGTCGACTCTCCGAATTGCCAAGTTTGTGCCCGCGGGAGTGCAAATTGTGCAAAAGGCCACCCTAAGGCTTAAAGATCTTATAGGGACTCCTTTTGAGTTCCCTCATGTTGGTTTCAACCTCATACGTGCTAAATGTCAAGAACCACATGCAGAACTTCAAAAGAGTATAGAAGCAGTTTGAATTTCTAAAATGAGGTGGGTTCCATTTCTAAGGGTCTAAGATAGTCGAAGGAAGAATCCTAAGGCTAGACCCTAAATCCTAAGAGGAAACTAGACCTCACTAAAAATGAGGTCAACAAATGGACCCCCAATAGGTGGGGTGTGCCGGATGAGCACACCGCACATATTGGCGTTGACCGAAACGATCAACAAAACCAACACAAACGTCTAAGCCAATATACTTAAAACAAAGCGTAAAATTTAACGATAGTTGTTTCCGCTGGGGATTAGAAGGTGGACCTCAGACTACCAAGCTTCAGCTGTAGGTTTCAGATTTATGTCAGGATTTGATTTGGAAGATTGCAATAGGAGCTCCTAATACAACGCAGTATCGGATGTGAAATCCTCAACCTTTAAAATATTGACTCTAGAATATTGTTGAATTTGAGCTCCTAAAGCAACGCGGAATCAGATGTGAGGAGCTCTTAAAGCAACACAGTATCGGATGTGAAATCCTCAACCTCTAGAATATTGTTAAATTTGATTTGAAAGATTGCGATATGAGGAGCTCATAAAGCAACGCAGTATCGGATGTGAAATCCTCAACCTCTTGATTTGATTTGAAAGATTGCAATAGGATGAGAACCTAAAGCAACGCGGAATCGAATGTAGAATCATCAACCTCTATATTTGATTTGAAAGATTGCAATAGGATGAGAACCTAAAGCAACGCGGAATCGAATGTAGAATCATCAACCTCTATATTTGATTTGAAAGATTGCAATAGGATGAGAACCTAAAGCAACACGGTATCGGATATGAAATCCTCAACCTCTTGATTTGATTGAATCAGATGTAGAATCCTCAACCTCTAGAATATTGTATAATTTGATTTGAAAGATTGCGATAGGAGGGACTCCTAAAGCAACGCGGAATGGGATGTGAAATCCTCAATCTCTAAAATATAGTATAATTTGATTTGAAAGATTATGATAGGAGGGACTTCTAAATCAACGCGGAATCGGATATAAAATTCTCAACCTCTAGGATATCGTATAATTTGATTTGAAAGATTGTGATAGGAGGGATTCCTAAAGCAACGCAAAATCGGAATTGAAATCCTCAACCTCTAAAATATCGTATAATTTGATTTGAAAGATTGTGATAAGAGGGATTCCTAAAGCAACGCAAAATCGGAATTGAAATCCTCAACCTCTAAAATATCGTATAATTTGATTTGAAAGATTGCGATAGGAGAGACTCCTAAAGCAACGCGGAATCAGATATAAAATCCTTAACCTCTAGGATATCGTATAATTTGATTTGAAAGATTGCGATAGGAGAGATTTCTAAAGCAACGCAAAATCGGATATATAATCCTCAACTTCTAAAATATCATGTGAATCATTGCTAAGCAATGTGGAATCGGATGTGAAATCCTCATCCTCTAAAATATCGTGTGGATCATTGCTAAGCAATGCAGAATCAGATGTGAAATCCTCATCCTCTAAAATATCGCATTTCGAATTCGTGGGAAACTAGTAGAATTCGCGAAGATTGACATTAGTGAGGAAAAATTGCGAAACTTTATGAGATTTTGTGTAGAATGTGAAATTCCGCGGGGATATGAAGTAAACTGGTGCAGACCAAGTTAGTTGTGCTACGCAAGGAAAGAGTAAGAAACCTCGAACACGAGAAATTTATCATTTTCTTTTCTTTTTGTTAGGATTTGGACAGTTTCAGACAAGCACGACGTTTGAGCTTCTAAGAATGAGTCTTTGTCTCTAAAACATTGCAAGACACAGTACTTCTTGAAGTATCGTCCACTGACAAATGACAAGTGAGAAAATAACCCATCCTTAAGGTACCATCAGAATTATATTCTTTCAAGTACACATAACATATGCGTTATTTTTACGGATACCACGGTTGAAGAGGCCGCAAGTTCGTAGCTTTATTTGTAGCAGTCATCATTTGGTTTGTTGCAGATTTCGTAAAGGTTGTTGAAGTTGGCTTTGAGAAATCTGTCTAACGTTCTTCGCGTTGAAGTTGGAGTTGTATTTGCTGGGCACTGAAGGATGTGAGTTCAGGGTTGAATTTTCATTAACTGCTAATATCATCGTCATGTCTTTAATTCTTTCTTTCTGAGCCTAAGCAGATTTCAGAATTTTGGTCGTGTGATCAAAAAATTTTTTATTTTCCAAAGATATTCTGAGTCAATTAATAACTGACCAAAAGACTTAAGATCGTTGAACTTTTTCTTGAATATAATATCAGAAGAATTCTTTTAAGAGAGCATTTTAAGTTTCATTAATAAGGGGAAACTCAGACACAAATTTTTGATTATACGTCCACCTCAAGCTTCTTCACAGGAGACTTTTCTTTTGCTTTGTTTTTTTTTTAAAGCTTTGCACATAATCCCCTTTTTTTTCTTTTTTTTCTTTTCCCCATGTTTTGTTGATAATTACTATATCTGGTAGAGCATGATTTAAAGATTTTGAATATCTTAATTCAGACACCAATTTTTGATTATAAGCTCACCTCAAGCTTCTTCTCTGGGAATTTTCACACAATAATTTTTTTTGCTCCCTTTGTTTTCTGAGAATTACTATATCTGGTTGAACATATTTCTTTTAAAGATTTTAAATGTCCAAATTCCTCTAACTAATAATCCTCAAATGTTTCTTAAGTCAAATTCTGAGATATTATAACTCGTTTGAAAGTCAGGACCCAGTCACGTGGCAGGAAATTAAAAAGCTCGTGATATTCAACTATTCGTATTCAACCACACTATCTTATTTTGAAATCAACTTAGGACCCAATCCGAATTCTTTAAATTGGATGACTCAGATATTAGGTCATTAATTTCATTCTCCCCTGAAGTTGTAGTTTTATCAAAACATCCCAATTTTTCTTCGAGGTGATCAGTTTTTTTTTAAATATTGCACAATCCTGAACAACAACAAACCCTTTCTTTTCATTAATTGCGGTGGGAGGGATGAGATAGACTAACATTGATCATGTTAATTTCCCATTCAACAACAAAAATAGTACAATAATGGCCAAAAGTCATTTCATTCATTGGCAGTTGCGTAGAAATATGTTGGAACAAATAGATTGACCGAAATCATATTGATAGAATCTCTTTCAGGTTTCTTTCAAATATTCTTCCGAGATCATTACGTCCCCATTCTTAAACTTCTCCTCAAGCAAGTCTTTGAAACTGCAACACCCCCCTATGGTGTGTCCAACGAACCTGTGGTACGGGCAATATCTCGGATGTCCTTTCTTGTTGGTCTCGTCGGGCTTCTTTGGCTTGAGTAACCTGAACTCAAGATTCTTAATCAAATTGCGAAACATCTTTTTTGTTGCTTCATCTTTAAAAGAATATGTCCCATTTAATCGAGTGTTCATGATTGGAACTTGTCTTTCATATGTCTGGTAAGGTCTCTACTGAGATGATTGTTGAATATTTTGACGAGGACGTTGGAAAGTTTGTTGACGTTGTTCTGCTTGTATTTGCAATTGTCGTTTTCCCTTGCTAACCACAACAACTGTCCCAGATTTCTTCTCGAATATCTTGGTTATTATGGACTTCTCGGCCTTCTCATGAGAATCCACATGCTCGACTTCTTGCAGATTGCTAGCTTTGCTGAGTAATTTCTCGAAAGACTTGATAGTGAGTCCTTTAAGCATGAAAGCTATCGGTCCATGGATGCTTTTGAGTAAAATTTCAATTGCGTGTTGTTCCTGTAGTAGAGGCTCACACTTCATGCTAAGGTTTCTCCACCTCAAAATATAATCTACTAGAGTCTCGTTAGGCCTTTGTCTTTCTACCACGAGATCTCCAATAGAAACATGATGCTGCACTCCGACAAATCTTTTTACAAACAGCAGTTCTAACTCGTCGAATGTCTTCACCGATCCGTTGAGCAACTCGACATACCCATCAAAAGCAACTCCTGACAGACTGCTGACGAACTGTTGACAGAGTAAAGCTTCTTTGTTTCTTGTATTGCTACAATTGGCTCGGAAATGTGCTATGTGCTGTTTGAGATTTTCAGTCCCGTCAAATAGCTTAAAGTTTGGTGACACAAAACTCTTGGGGTAGGGTACGACATCGAACTCCTCCGGGTAGGGTCTACCCTTTAAA
>NW_018239809.1:88015-89816 GCF_001263595.1 Phalaenopsis equestris | reverse complement strand
TCATTTCTTTTGTTGAGCACCGGTGTGGTTCTGTAGAAGTTAATTGAATCAACCGAAATCATATTTACGGAACCTTTTTCAGGTTCTTTCAAATACTCTTTCGGGATCGTTACATTTCCACTTTTGAAATTCTTCTCAAGCCAATCCTTGAAGCTAAAGCAGTTTTCTATGGTGTGGTCGAGCAACCAGTGGTATGGGCAATATTGGGGATGATCCTCCCTATCGATCTTGTCTGACTTTCTCGGCTTTGGGAGCCTAAATCCTTGTTCCTTTAGCAATTCATGGAACATCTTCGACACGGCTTCCTCTTTGAAGGAATACATCACTTTTTGTCGTTCTGCCAAGGATACCCTCTTATTCTCTGGTCGGTATGATCCTCCCTGAGACGGTTGCTGGCTAGACTGACCATATTGTTGTGCTTATTGTTGGCGGGATTGTCGAGGTTGTTTGACTTTCAAAATTTCTTGGTCGCGCCTCCTTTCCTGTGCCTTTATCAGTTGTGCAGGCTTCGAGATGGACCCAATCTCGAATCCAGAAAGTAGTGGTGCATAAGCATCAACCGACTCTTCCTCATGTAGAATCTCTTTTCCCTTACTCGGCAAAACGATTGGCACGGTGACAGTGCATCCAGTAAAAGTAAAAACATTTCTCAGAGAAATCTCAACGCCCCAACGACAGACTTTTCAACATTAGTAGGGCTCTTTTCAATCAACACCTTTGAAGGGGAGAATTCTTTGATAGACTTCAAGTTGAACTCTATAATAGGCTTCACGGTCTTATCTGTTTCAAACTTCATCACTGTGACGACAACTTTTCCAAACTTGACTCTAATATCATCAAACCTTTGTCCAAATTTGATAACTGCCAGATCAGGCAGTTCATCCCTGTTGACAACGAGCTCCATTCCAGAGGCAGGCAAAAGAAAATAAGAAAATATCAACCTTGGCGAAGACATTATCCCTGTCATTTGAAGAACTTTCGAAAGTCAGCGATGTCCCATGCCTTGCATTTTTGACAGAAGTACTCAAATTGACGCACTTGTCTTAGAAATCAGACATATCTTTTATTATTTTAATTGTCAAATTTATTAATTATTTGTGATTAAAACATTAAAGAGTTGTAATTATTAAAGAGTTGTGATTAGCAAATTAAACGAGCGCGAAGAGACGCAAAAACTTCGCTTGATTCACAAAAAAACAAACCAAACACGAAGGAGACGAAGAAATGCAGAGTTTAGGACCTAGTGCGGGACCAACTTCACAACGCACAACGCACAACGTCCAAGCGGAACTAGTCCACCAACACACCTATTGGGGGTCCGACCCCACACGAAAATTAAGTCCTAATGAACTCCTGAACCTCTCTGTTCAAAGGCGATTGAACAGACGATCCTGAAGTTTCAAAGAGTTGACTGTACTCACCCAAGAAAGAAATGGGTGGAGCATGTCGACTGAAGGGTAATTTGGTCCATGAGGGACATGAACACATTACCGATGTATGAAGTTAAGATTCCCTGATTTAAATGGAGAGAGAAGCTAGTCTCCAGCGAAGTTGCCGGAATTTGTCGGCGCTAAAAAGAAAAGGAAGTAAGGTTGAGGGGTTTGCCCGTATGAAGCTGTTGGTCACCGGAATTGAAATCCCGCTCCCCGTTTCGGAAAGACGTTTTAATTTACGCACACACACACACACATATATATATATATATGTATGTATATATGTATGTATATATGTATGTATATATGTATGTATATATGTATGTATATATGTATGTATATATGTATGTATATATGTATGTATATAT
>NW_018239809.1:85796-87308 GCF_001263595.1 Phalaenopsis equestris | reverse complement strand
TTTTAAGTTTTCTAGGGTGTCCAGTTATGATGTCAAATCAAACGACTCTATGGTAATAGTCCTCTAAACGTGCTATGTAAAAAATGGAGGCATGCTTAAAGCTATATAATATAAAATGTGCAATCAGGACAAACGACTAAAAAATATATGATGTCCGTTTGGTCTGCGAAAAGAATTTTATTTGCCGATAAGTTCCTCTATTTAATACAAAGAATTAAATAAGGTTTATTTTAGGTTGGGTTCGGAAAAGCTTCCCATAAGGGCAAACCCCTATAGTTAATTACATCTTAAATGACCGAAGTCACTTAAAAAAACTCTCGATAAAAATCACGGAATACTATCTTCAAAGAGGTCAAAAGGATATGACTTTTCAACGAAATCGGACCAAAGAGTGTCAAATGAGAAATATTCAAATTCAGAACATTGTTGAGGAACCCAAATAAAGAAGAACTAGGGGAGGTCATAGATCCGGAGACGAACCTCGGTGACTTCCCAGTCTATTCTATGATTTGACTTCAATTTTGGGAAGAAATTATTCAAGCGTTTCATCTTATCAATTTTATTTAATTAGGACTTATACTTTCGTGACACGGTCACACAAGTCGCCTAGAAGATATGAGGATTTTCGTCGTATCAGACGACAACCTCGGAAACTAGAACGAGTTAGGGCTTAAATTGCCCAGTCTGGCTGTGCAAAGGCCTAACAGATAAAGTGAGGATTTATTTTGCGCTAAGCAGACTACCTCGAAGTCCTATGACTTGTTGTTTAATTTCTAAGAAAAGAAATGATTTTGCTGGCGAAGACATGTTCTTTGTTGAAGATTGTCGTGCTGCCCACCGCGCTAGTTCCAAGCTCCTTGTTGTGACGTGTTTAAGTTTTCTAGGGTGTCTAGTTACGATGTCAAATCAAACGACTCTATGGTAATAGTCTTCTAAACGTCCTATGTAAAAAAGGGAGGCATGCTTAAAGATATATAATATAAAATGTGCAATCAGGACAAACAGTAGGATGCATGTAGAACAGTAGCGGGTAGAAACATGAATAGTATAACACGCTGTACGGAACGGTAGCAGGTAAAAACATGAATAGTATAACATGCTATACAGGAAGAACAATAGCAGACAAAAATAGGAATAGTATAACATGCTGTACGGTACAGTAGTAGGTAGAAACAAGAATAGTATAACATGCTGTACAGAAAGAACAGTAGCAGGTAGAAACAAGAAAATGAAGTGCTGTAAAATTTAAAGCAAACCTGTACGCCCGTGAGATCCGGTGTTTCTTAAGTATAGCAAGTCTAAATGCATCGCAAAAAGCGAAGTCTGGAAGAAACGTCGTCCAGGAAATTCGAATAAGAGTAACGACTCATGACAGAAAACTCGAGAAAATTAACGAGAAAAGACTCAAGTAAAAGAAAAAAGAAAAATAATCCACAAAAATCTTGGAGAAATCCCGAAAGAAAGAAAAAAGTAACACGAGTGCCTTGTCCCAAAGCTTCGATAAAACAAAAT
>NW_018239809.1:82825-85702 GCF_001263595.1 Phalaenopsis equestris | reverse complement strand
GCGAGGGCTCCTCGGTCCCCCGAATGTATAGACCCCGCCACTCGTCTAGAAGTGTGTCTTGAACTTCACTTAGAGGGCTATTTTCCAGCCTAAACAGGTATTCGTCAAGTGGACAATCAATTTTAAAATGTATTTTAAAATATATGTTTTTGACATGCACATAAATTTTAAACATGCAAAGAAGGGTTATCAATTTTTTTTGTTTTATAGAAAAGTATGTTTTTGTTTGAAAATGATTTATTAAAATTTTTTTTTTAGAAATTTTCGTTGTCCACGAGTCGATTACACTGTCGGGCGTGGGACTGCCAACAACCTGAGGAGGTTCGAGCCAACTCCCGCTAGACTTATGTCGGTGAAGGATACCATATCCTATTGTTCATCAAATGCTTGGATCTTGATGTTATAGGATATGACATCTTTCTGCTCTATCTTCGTTGTGCCTTTATCATCACCACCGTACGCTCCAAAACGACTACTTGCGTCCTTGCCATCTAAAACACCGAAAAAGAGAATGGATCAGCTCTCAAAACTCCTATCGAAAAGACCTGGAAAAGTAGGGCCCAAGGTATTTCCTAACAAATATAAAGTACCACTTTGCTCTGATTTTCTCAAACCCCAAAGACGTAGGATTGATCAAGTTAACCAATGCTTTTCCAAAATGAGGCTTATAAATCTCCCAAACTATACGAAGGGAAAATAACTCGGAGGATACCATCACTAGTACTTCCAAACTCATGCAAGAAATCGGAGTCCTCCAACTTTCAATTTAATCAATAGCCTCATGTATCAAATAAACATAAAATCTTCTCATATAACCAAATAAATGCTCACGATCAGGGTCAGTAGAATAAAGGAAACAACAGCTAAGGCTCTTGGCCAAAGCAACGCACAAGAGACCCAAGGTAGCAAGGGACAGCTATTAAGGCCCATGGCCAAAGGCAACCCAAGGAACAACAAGTGGGGCTCACGGTTAAGGCAAACCCAAGACCAAAAGAAGCTCACGGCTAAGGCAAACCCAAGGCACAGGAGCAGAGGAGGCTCACAGTTAAGGCAAACCCAAGGAACAACAAGTGAGGCTCACGATTAAGGCAAACCCAAGGAACAACAAGTGAGACTCACAGCTAAGGAAAACCCAAGACCAACAAGTGAGGCTCACGGTTAAGGCAAACCCAAATCAATTCCCTAAAAGTTTTGATATACATAAGAGAGTACAAAACATCACCAATCTCTCAAAGTAATAAGTTTGATTCATCTACAATCATTCAAATGATTCAAATTCAACAAGAGGAGGTAAATTAAACTTAAGAAACTCCAATAGGTCTTACGGGTAGGAGTAGGAACCAAGGCCAGCAAAACCACCTCCAAACCATCTCTCGGGTAAGGGCAAGACAAAGCAAACCGAGCTCCCAACTAGAGCCAAACCGAGCCACAACTGGGATTCAAACTCAGGTTACAACAAAAGAGTAAAAAAAAATCTTCATGCCCTCAAGATATCAAAATATAGAACTACCATATGTTTTAAACAAGAACAGCCGTGGAGTTCCTCCAAATCAAAAATAAATTCCTTTACCATATGTATATTTAAGCCAAAACACCCACAAGATGTCAAAACCGAGCCTAGCAAGGGCCAAAACCGAGCCCAATAGGGGCCAAAAACTGAGTCCAATAAGGCTAAAACAGGACCCAAACATTGATACAAATTCAAGCTTTAACAAAAATTAAAGTCCCAACCACCATAAGGTAAAAACGAGCCATTTAAAGCGAAGGAACAACCTGCATGTTTAAATTATCCAAGCATGAAACAATTGCATGAAACAATTCCAACAAATGCTTGAGCAGGGGAGATGCCACACGAGGAGCTAAACCAAGTCCTCAAAACAAGTTGCAAAGCTTTCCAAATTAAAAAAATTTTCTCATGACATGCATTTCAAATAAGGGAAAGCCGCAGGAGCTAAACCGAGCCCCCATATATGTATAAAAAAGTAAAGTAAACTCTCTAGCATTCATGAAAGGCCAAATAAACTCTCCGATATCTCATGCTAAATGAAAACAGATGAAAAACTTCATAATACATATCCCAACATGCCTACAAGAGGATGAAAATTATTCCAAAGCCGTGTTTTAACTCCCCTAATTGCTAATTGTTTCCAACATAAATGTGCTACAATAAACACAAACATGTCATAGCTTCGCTACTGTAAGCAAGTAACCAAGTCTAGCCCCTAAAATATGCCCATATTTTATCCTTCACATGCTCTTAAGGTGAATATCTCAAAATACATGAAAGTAAAGTAAACTAGCATGCTGTACCATCCAACAGAGCCATGCTCAATGGCTCGACAAAGAGAAAACCAAAAGGAAGCAAGAAGAGATACCTCTCTAATGCAAATGTAAAGCTCCCACAGAAATATTCCTTCTAAAATCCTTCAAAAGCAAAGTTCTCTACCTCCCCTCTCCTTAGGAAATTTTCAACAACCACAAAAACCAAAAGAAGCTCTATTTTATAGGCAGAGAAGAGAAGGA
Organism: Phalaenopsis equestris; assembly: GCF_001263595.1. NCBI lineage: Eukaryota > Viridiplantae > Streptophyta > Magnoliopsida > Asparagales > Orchidaceae > Phalaenopsis > Phalaenopsis equestris. The sequence goes on along the minus strand of NW_018239809.1, from coordinate 83,179 downwards.
AGAAGAATGAAACCATCCCCCCTCCCCTCGGTACTCGAATCGGGTCAAAGAAGAACAGAACGCTCCCCTCTGCCTTACCGCAGGCGAGGTAACTGAAGTGCCAAGGACCAAGTGGCAGGGAGAGGAGCATCGGGAAGAAGAGAAGGTTGCCACTCAAGTGTTCCACGGAGCAAGTTCATCAGAGTCAACCTACCAAGAAAGGAAAATCGGAGCTCATAGAGGCAGGTGCAGCTTCGGGAAGGAGAGTTTCGAGCAGAAAGTGTCGGGCAAGGATGAATTAGAAGTCAACTCTCCCTCGCGTAGTGGAGAAGGGCTCGGTCGGCTCGAGACCGAGGAAGAGAAGAGCGGGACACG